>NC_084800.1:20839393-21142424 GCF_963169125.1 Humulus lupulus | reverse complement strand
AAAATTAATAATAATAATAAATAAAAATAACAAAACTAAAAAGAGGGTCCAAAAAGAGAAACTTTGTAGGAAGCTAAGGTGGTCCGTCAAATGTGGATACTATTACTAGTTAAATTAAAATTTAACAAAAGCATCTTAAACTTCACTATCCACTATATATATATAAAAATTATGCTGTTCATTTTATGGCCTCAAAATTCATTTTCTCGTCGCCGCGTGCTCGATCCATCCATTTTATTTATTTATTTATTATATGTGAATAATTGTCCCCTCCTTTCTTTATATATATATATATATATCATATTGTAACATATATGTTGTTTGAAAAAATATATATATATTGTCTAATTTTTTATAAAGAAAAACAAAAGAAAGAATATACTCTTCAATATGGGGCAAACGCATAACAAGTCAAAGATATCATATTTTGGCTTTCAGAGAATCTGATTTTTAGTGGTTGAAATTTTAGTAACTAGGGATCATCAGATGGCAAATGACACAGAGTGTCCAGATTGGCGGAAACTTTTGACTCCTACAGATTCTCCATTTTTTGAGGATCACAAAATGGGATTAGACAATTCTCTCCCATTTTTATATATTTTTGTGTATATATATTATATATGTTTGAGTATACAAATGTTCATGGTTTTGTTATTGTACTCATGATTTTTGTTGTTATAATGATATTATATTGATTAAGGTCACGATATCGACCGAACAATGCAATTAAGTCATGGTTATTGTGCTAAAGTAGTGTAGTGGAGCAACTATATATATATCGTGTACATATATGTATATGGCACACCGATTGCACTCCTCGTATTTTCCAACCGCTGGTACAATTTTTTTAATTACTGTGTATATTGTAGTAATTTAAAATATTTTACAAATTTTTAATTTATTTTAATAATTTAGAGTACTAAAAATAAATTATTTTTTCAGGCATATAAAAAAATAATCATGAGTAAGAAATTTTTTTAATTTTATTTTCAGTACTGGAAATTATTATTAATTTTCTAAGAATTAATAAGATATTCTAAATAAGTATAATATTAATCTCCATATAAAATGAGATTAAAGTTATTCACGTGCCAAAAATTCATAAAATACCACATATATATATTGTTTACCCAAAAGAGATTTACCTAATGATGTGGTATAATTAACAAGCACGTGAGTTGCACGTGATCGTTTAAGTGAGTATAATCTGTTCGACCATCTACCAGAAAATAATTCACTCAGCAGACGACATATTTTATGAGCGACCAATCTGGTTGCAACATTTGATATATTTCCTGCAGATATGTAATTTCACATTTATGTAATAACTAGAAAACATAACCGCGCTTCGCGCAGTCTTTTGTAATTATTACAAAATATACATATTTTAAAATACTTTTAGGAGATTGCTACGATATGGATTTTTTTTCACCCTACTCGTACAACATGTTCTTTTTATGGACATGTGAGGGCGTATTGACCACAATTTTTTTTCATAATAGTGTCCATTGTATATCAAACCTCTTGCAAGTTTTTGAAAAATTCTGAATAATTAAAATACCGAAAACAAAGTTCAAAAAATTTGTTGTACATGTGCTTTTATTTTTTATTATTATTATCATTATTATACGCTTTACGTAATTTTTTTTATAAACAATCTAAATTATGTATATGGAAATTTATGTTTTGTGTAAGACTTATTTTGGACGATTACCCGTTTGAACCCTTTAGTTTTAAAAATTAACTTTTAGAACTCGTGTTTTGTCAAAATGTTAAATATAGGATTGGATATATCGATTATTTGAACATTGTATTTTGGCCGATTACTCATTTTGACCCTTTATTTTTATAATTTAATATTTGGACCATATATTTATTCAAAAGGTTAAAAATTATTTATAAAAATTAAATTATATATAATTTATGTTTTTTGTAAGGGTTCACATCATTTTGAACCTTGTATTTTAGCCGATTACCCGTTAGGATTTTTATTTTTAAAAATTAACTTGTGGACCTCAAGTTTTGTCAAAATGTTAAAAATAGGAATAGATAGATCAGTTATCTGAACACAATACTTTGGCCGATTACTCATTTTAACTCTTTATTTTTAAAAATTAACCTTTGGACTATGTATTTATTCAAAGTGTTAAAAAATCTTTATAGAAAGTAAATTATATATATAATTTATGTTTTACTTAAGGGTTATTTTAGCCGATTACCCGTTTTGACCCTTTATTTTTTTAAAATTAACTCATGGATCTTGTGTTTACTCATTTAGATAATTTATTGTTAAAAATTGACATTTGGATCTCGTATTTTGTCAACAGGTTATAAATAAAAATAGATAGATTATTTGTTTATTTATTATTATATATAGATTACTCATAATATATAGATATAGATTAACAAAATAGAGTGTCTATGTTTTTTCCAAACTAACTATATATCACCACACCATATGATTTTTTATATACCGCTTCAAAATTTTTATTTTATTAGTATATTATGTAGTATATATTTGTAGTTTTTTTATTATTTTATTTTTTGTTAGTTTATTAGGTATTTAATTCAAAAATATCTAAAAAAACGTTTAATGTAGTTTTTGTTTTGTTTTATTTTTTGTATTAAAAAAATAAAGTTTAAATAATTAATAATAAAAATGAATAAAAAAATTAGATTTAAGGAGAAAATAGAAAAAATAGTTTGGAGTAATTTTAGAGTGTCACATCATCTCCTTGAAGCTCTCCTTTATATAGATACTAGAAAACATAACCGCACTTCGCGCAGTCTTTTGTAATTATTAAAAAATATACATATTTTAAAATACTTTTAGGAGAATGCTACGACATAGATTCTTTTTCACCCTACTCGTACAACATGTTCCTTATATGGACACGTTAGGGCGTATTGAATACAATTTTTTTTTCTTCATAATGGTGTCCATTGTATATAAAATCTCTTGTAGGTTTTTGAAAAATTCTGAATAATTAAAGTACCGAAAACAAAGTTCAAAAAAATTGTTGTACGTGTGCATTTATTTTTTATTATTATTATCATTATTATACGCTTTGCGTTATTTTTTTTTTATAAAAAGTCTAAATTATGTATATGGAAATTTATGTTTTGTGTAAGACTTATTTTGGGCGATTATCCGTTTGAACCTTTTATTTTTAAAAATTAACTTTTAGATTTCGTGTTTTGTCAAAAGGTTAAATATAAGATTGGATAGATCGATTATTTGAACATTGTATTTTGGCCGATTACCCGTTTTGACCCTTTATTTTTATAAATTAACATTTGGGCCATATATTTATACAAAAGGTTAAAAATTCTTTATAAAAATTAAATTATATATAATTTATGTTTTTTTGTAAGGTTTCACATCATTTTGAACATTGTATTTTAGCCGATTACTCGTTGGGGTCTTTATTTTTAAAAATTAACTTGTGGACCTCAAGTTTTGTCAAGATGTTAAAAATAGGAATAGATAGATTGATTATCTGAACACTATACTTTGGCCGATTACTTGTTTTGACTCTTTATTTTTTAAAATTAACCTTTGGACTATGTATTTATTCAAAGTGTTAAAAATTCTTTATAGAAAGTAAACTATATATACACACCATTACTCTTTATTTTTAAAAATTAACATTTGAACTATGTATTTATTCAAAGTGTTAAAAATTCTTTATAGAAAGTAAACTATATATACACACTATTTTGGACTTTGTATTTTAGCCGATTACCCGTTTGGACCCTTTATTTTTTAAAATTAACTCGTGGACCTTGTGTTTTATCAAAATATTGATTACTCGTTTGGATAATCTTTTATATACCGCTTCAAAGATGTTATTTTATTAGTATATTATGTAGTATATATTTGTAGTTTTTTTTATTATTTTATTAGTTCATTAGGTATTTAATTCAAAAAATATCTTATTTAAATATCTAAAAAAATAACGTTTAATGTAGTTTTTGTTTTATTTTATTTTTTGTTAGTTTATTAGGTATTTAATTTAAAAAATATCTTATTTAAATATCTAAAAAAATAAAGTTTAAAAAATTATTAATAAAAATAAATAAAAAAATTAGATTAAAGAAGAAAATAGAAAAAATAGTTTGGAGTAATTTTAGAATGACACATCATCTCCTTATTAATAAAAATGAATAAAAAAAATTAGATTTAAGGAGAAAATAGAAAAAATAGTTCGAAGTAATTTTAGAGTGTCACATCATCTCCTTAAAGCTCTCCTTTATATATATATAGATTAAAAAAATATCTTAATTAAATATTTAAAAAAACAAAGTTTAAATAATTAATAATAAAAATGAATAAAAAAATTAGATTAAAGGAAAAAATAGAAAAAATAGTTATTAATAATAAAAATGAATAAAAAAAATTAGATTAAAGGAGAAAATAGAAAAAATAGTTTGGAGTAATTTTGGCCGATTACCCATTTTGACCCTTTATTTTTATAATTTAACATTTGGACCATATATTTATTCAAAAGGTTAAAAATTATTTATAAAAATTAAATTATATATAGTTTATGTTTTTTTGTAAGGATTCACATCATTTTGAACCTTGTATTTTAGCCGATTACCCGTTAGGACTTTTATTTTTAAAAATTAACCTGTGGACCTCAAGTTTTGTCAAAATGTTAAAAATAGGAATAGATAGATCGGTTATCTGAACACAATACTTTGGCCGATTACTCGTTTTAACTCTTTATTTTTAAAAATTAACCTTTGGACTATGTATTTATTCAAAGTGTTAAAAATTATTTATAGAAAGTAAATTACATAAATATATATAATTTATGTTTTACTTAAGGGTTATTTTAGCCGATTACCTGTTTGGACCCTTTATTTTTTTAAAATTAAATCGTGGACCTTGTGTTTACTCGTTTAGATAATTTATTGTTAAAAATTGACATTTGGATCTCGTATTTTGTCAACAGGTTATAAATAAAAATAGATAGATTATTTATTTATTTATTATTATATATATATTACTCATAATATATAGATATAGATTAACATAATAGAGTGTCTATATTTTTTTCAAACTAACTATATATCACTACACCATATGATTTTTTATATACCGCTTCAAAATTTTTATTTTATTAGTATATTATGTAGTATATATTTGTAGTTTTTTTATTATTTTATTTTTTGTTAGTTTATTAGGTATTTAATTCAAAAAATATCTAAAAAAAACGTTTAATGTAGTTTTTGTTTTATTTTATTTTTTGTATTAAAAAAATAAAGTTTAAATAATTAATAATAAAAATGAATAAAAAAATTAGATTTAAGTAGAAAATAGAAAAAATAATTTGGAGTAAGTTTAGAGTGTCACATTATCTCCTTGAAGCTCTCCTTTATATAGATATTAAAAAAATAAAGTTTAAATAATTAATAATAAAAATGAATAAAAAATTAGATTAAAGGAAAAAATAGAAAAAATAGTTATTAATAATAAAAATGAATAAAAAAATTAGATTAAAAGAGAAAATAGAAAAAATAGTTTGGAGTAATTTTAGAGTGCCACATCATCTCCTTGAAGCTCTCATTTATATATATATATAAATAGATTGTGATTTATATTTTTATTTAAATACCATGATATTAAATGTAATTAAGGTCCATCGGCCCATAAAGAACTCCTTGGGCCTATAAATAAGACACAGGGGACTCAAGAGAGGAGACTTTTTTTGGAAAAAATGAGAGAATTTTAGTGTTTTTATTAGCCAAAACTGTATTCGTCTCCAAGCTTGTAAAACTCGTGAATCCTCGTTCATTGATCACCGCTTTGGAAGTCTACATCAATAAGAACACTAAGTAGATGTAGGTTATTACTATCTTTGAGGCCGAACCACTATAAAATTTGGTGTCATTTATCTTTTTATTCTTGAATTTATCTTGTTTTTATCGTTTTATTTGACTTTGTATCGTTAACTAAATCAAGTTTCGACATATATGTGTACATCATTAATAATAAGGGGTTTAAAATTTGGATAGCCACCAAGTAATCTTGAATTTAGAATAATTGCAATTTTTAGAATCTTTGTTAAAATTAGAGAAGTTACTTTGCATCATTGCCTAGTCTAGGATCTAGGCAAAGCAAAATTGTGGTTATTCAAATATAAAAAATAAATAAAACTATTCAAATTTCTTATCTTATTTTCTGTCCCAACAATCGATTGTGGTCTGATTTCTATATATTAATATATTTATTAACAACTTATGAAGTAGTAGGTTTGAGTAGGTTTTAATAACAAATTGTATACAAATGTCATCACCATTAAAAAATAAATACCTAGAAGTCATTATCTAATACGTTGATTTTGTCGTTATCGACGTCTTTATTTTTATTTAAAAAAATAATAGTATAAACGTTAGTTATGTATATGCAACAAAAAAGAGATAAAACAAAATAGAGAAAAAAATGGGTTGGAAGAGGGAAAAATAGAATAATATACAAGATTAGTATGATAAACTTAAGATATATGACTTCTTAAAAATAAAAATAAGGTAACAGAATAATAACTAACTAAGTCAACGAGAAAAGTGCACTCATAATGGATGTTCTACTCTATATTTTAAAATATTTTATTAAAACACCATTTTTTTTTATTTTACCTCATATATTTATTGTTATAATTAATACGCAATGAGTACTAAATAAACAATAATCAATATCAAATCATGCTCATGAATTTCCATGATCAAACATTTTATTTAGGGCATTAATATAATAATATACGTACCTCCAATTATCGTCTTGATCTCTAATAATCATGTTGATTACACTTCTTTGATCTACACATATAGAGAAAAGGAGAGCTTGGGAGTAATGAACACTACTCTATCATTCTCTCTACACCATAGCCACACTCATTCCACCTTAATCATTAATCAAGAGCACAACCCTTTATATAAGGAATTATGGGCCAATTGGGCTTACATGCCCAATGTGAGAGAATTAGTTGCCTTGGCCCAATGGGTTGACCAAAGACGTTTTAGAGCGTGTCCATGGGCCCCGAGCATGTTAGTACGTTATGTCCATCCCATTATGGCCTGATGGTAATATCATGCATTACCGATTATATAGTTATCATTACATGCTAATACCGACACTGTGTGAGCAACACTTAATTATGTTAGTCCATATAAAATATTCTAACATTTATATTATACCATACAACAATTTCTCTATATTTTTCTTTATATTATTTAAATAATACATTTATAATAAACAAATTAATAAAATGTCATATTATATATAATATTTGTTTAAATATAAATGCAATAATTAACAAAAGTGTGAAAACAAATATTAAATTATTTTTACATATCACTAACACACAAGAGAGTATTTTCTAGACGTAGAGAATTTTACAAATGGAGATTGTCTTTAGCTAGTTTAACTCAAAGTTTACATCATACATTAGAAGCTTATTTTAATATTTTTTTAGCTATATTTTAAAATTTGAGATATTTTACATTGGGACTGCTCTGGCTATACTGTTCTGCTAAATTTATATATATATATATATATATATATATTTATAGCCATCATTATCGTGAGGGAATTTGACACAACAATGAATTAAACCGCTTCACAATATCATAAAGGATCGGTCTACTTTTTTTTTATTCCTTTTTATTTTCTCACTCCAATTTAAATAATAATTCCAAAAATATATATATTCACACACCTTTTAAATTTTCATTGAATTCCAATTTTCCATTAATTTTTTTTTATAAAAAATCTTATATTCTCATCCTTATTTTTTATAATTCATTTTTATACATTAAAAAAATTGATTGCTTAATTTTATTATATTTTGTACTAAGTGTATTAAATGAATCGGGACTTAGAATATTTTATTTATTGTTTTGAATTAATTAATTAAAAAAGATAGAACGGAAAAACAATGTGGCAATAGAATCACTTATCAAAAAATTATTATATAATTAATGTTCTTTTTATAAAAACTATATATATAATGTTCTCTAAAATATATTTTTTTTTGAAAAAAATGTGAATACATTTATTGAAATACTAAAATAATTAACAAAGGTTTATGTATATAATTTTTGTAATTTCTTTAAATTAAATGTATAGTCATTGGATTTTTTTACAGGACTTATTGGAATGAGCATTAAAAGATATATAGACAAATGAGAACAATTCAATAGGTAAATATGAGACCAAATTGAATTCAATCGTTGGACTTTTGGGTCTCTCTATTCATGATCTAGTAGGATACGTTTAGGATTTACGCCATTATCTTGAACAAGATGATAAATGCGTGCTTCTAATTCTTTCAAATATAATAATATATTTGTGATTCCAAACTTTTGTGAAGTCATCATAGACGAATTTTACATTATTGCAATTAATAAATCCGACTCAATATTATATGGTAACGATAAATGTACAAAAATATTACACCAACGATTACACCGTTTTTTAAAACAGCAAGTGCTGTCTAAAATAAATTTGATTGGTTAAAATACAATGTCACATCAATTGATGATGTACTATTTTTGTGCATAATTTTAATTCACATATTATTATTCATATTATATATACACACTTTTGACAACATTATATAAATATATAGAATAATATTATGTACACTAAATATGCTTAACACTACATACTAATACAAACAACTTTTACAATATTAAGTTATCATGTGAGATCTACACATGTATGTATAGCGTTGAACATTACTAATGTTCGTTAATAATGTTTAGAGTGTTTTCAAAAGATGTTAGTGATGTTCAACACCACCTAACATTATATATTATTGTTGATGTAATTTAATATTAAATCTTACATATTTTAATTTAAAATAAATAAATAAAATTTGATATTTAGTTGCACCAATTAATACAAAGTGATGTTAGACATCACGAATACCTACAACAATGCTGGTTATATTTTTAAACTTTTGTCTTTTACAATGTTAGTACTTTTAGATATTGAATTGACATAATTCATTAAATATTTTTGTAAGCCCAAATTAAAATTCGAGTTGATATTGTTGTCAATGTGAAAACGTAGTTGGTGCTATCATTGGAGCCTGTGCTGATTTTTCCTTGCATACTTTGTTTTAAAATGTAGGATATACTTCACTCCATGAGAAGTCGAGCCTTTTTTTTTTGGTGTTTTCTTCTGTTTGCATTGGCTTCTTGACATTGGTTTTACTATCACCATTTTAGAAACTGATTTTTCATTATATTATTTTTGTAACCTTTTTTTCTCAGTGTGGACTTTATCATTCTGGATATTATAAATTTAATTGAAAGATATTTCTTTTTGTATTAAAATATTTGTACACTAATGTTTTTTATTAATGATAAGATTGGTTTTCTTTTTAAAAAAAATTATAACTATATTAAAATTATTGGAAAAAAAATTATAACCAAATAAAAAAACTATATAAAAGTTATTTCAATAGAAATATAATATCACTATTAAATTTTACTATATATATACATAAAAGTTCATTGAATATTCCACTCTCGTGTTAAGTGCTATGTATATTTATATCGATATAGAGACAAAATTTGACGTTTATTGTACATTTTTTTCCAACCACGCGGGATGAACATATACCACTTTATTATATAAAAAAAGTCATTCATAGTTAAGAAAATCATAATGACTACTAGTCAAAATGACTATTAATATATAAATACATGTTATTGAAATATGTACACCGTAAAGAAAACTGCCGACCAACTCCAAAAGTATACTACCTTAAGTTCGTATACAAATTCCTCGTGTTCATTTTTTTTGTTATTAATAATCTTTAAGATATATTTGACTTATCTCTACTTCTTAATAATTATTATCATGGAGGGATCCCGATTGGAACCAGTATGGGCTTATTAAGTCAAATAAATAGTAATATATAAAAATAAATCTTTGAAAAGTATTTCTATATAAAGCTCCCACTTAATTATGTCTAGCAATCATCTTGTTCATAAATACAAATTAGAAAGAAAAAAAATCACTTAGATTTTGTTTGGATCTTAGATTTTAGCAAGAAATTTTTTTATAAGAGAGAAAAATAAAAGAAAATATTTTCTACAAATTTGACAAAATATTTTTTTTAATATTTTCTTTTTTTGTATTTATTTATAATTATTGTAAATTTTAAAAAATTAGACTACATTTAAGTTTTAATTTTTCTAGAAAAAAATTCATAATTTATTGATTCAATCCAAATATAAGAGAATAGAATGAACACGGATTAATTAATAAAATTAAGTAAAGTATAATAAATATTTTGGGAACTCATTTAAATGAATGGTAATTGGTATATACAAACAATCAAATAATTAGTATATGACATCTTTTATATTTTTAGTTATATAGATATATATATATATCACATTTAATAATTTTGTGCGTCTACATCGATCACTTTATTTAAATTATTTCAGATTTGTTTCTAAAATAAAAAACTCCAAAATTACTCAAGTTTGATTACCGTCAAGTCGTATGCAAGAAAGAGGAGCCCTACAACAACAAATATATATTTTTCTAAAAAATATTCATTTTATTTTAAATTAGAAGATTAAATGTTTAATTTGTGATTGTGAGATAGTTTTAAGTACTTCCCTCTCACGAAATTCTTTGGCATGGCTTTCTGATCATTATACTTTGACGATGAACATAGCTGAAATTAGCCTAAACACCAACATATTTTATTACTACGAGAATGTTATAATTTAATAGAATTATGTCTATAAAATATTTTAAATATACTTATTTAAATTTTAAATTAAATAATAATTGATAAAACATGTTAAATTTAATGTGTAATCATTGATAAATGAAAATGACATAAATATATAGTTACAATATAAATATCTATATAATGTTGAAAATATACAAAGTTATTTTAAAAATCTAAATTAATAATTAATTTTATCATGAATTTTTAGCATGTATAAAATAACATATATATATATAAATATATTTAATGTTAAGACAATTATTATCCTATGAAAGCATATTTTTTAAAAATGGGATCAATAAATATTATAACTTATTACAATGTGGAGTTTATTCAAATTTATAATTGGTCCTAAGTTAGGGCTAAATTTTTCTTATGATATATAAGAGTTATTCCAATATAGAGTAACACTTTTATAAAAATTTTACCATATATATAACTGTACTTATATATATTATATAGACAAAGTATAATAATAATAATAAAAAAATGCACTTATTATATACTCTATTAATCATTCAATACTCTATTAAGCATTCACTATGCTCAATAAGACTCTATACAATTAATATGTGAGATTTTTTTTGGAGTAATAAATATTTAAAAATGATTAATATTATTGATAATATATTATAGAGTAGTATCATGTTGTGAATCAAAAAGATAGGATTGAGAGAAAAGACAGAGGGAAAATGAATATTCTCTGTTATGAATTTTATAAAATACCTCAGTGACTATACAAAAGATTTGGACAGTGTATTTATAGTACAATAAAGGGAATAATTTCCTAACAAGAAAATATTCCTTTACAATCTGATTGGCTATAATGAAAAAGGGAATCCCAAACATATTGGAAATTCTAGAACAATCTCTGATAAATCATGATTGGGAAATCATCCATGACAGCTCACAATTCTTGGTGGCAATCTGGTGTGGGCAAGACCACTCCTTTTTAACACGCTCCCTCAAGCTTGACTTGGTTGACTGACCACGACAAGTTTGTTCTTCAGATAAGAGAATTGATTAATTGAAATAGCCTTTGTGAAGATATCAGCGGTTTGTTCTGAGGTAGGAATGTGTCTGACTTCAATTATGCCTTGTTTAACTTGATCACGGATGTAGTGTACGTCGACTTCAATATGCTTGGTTCGGCTGTGAAAAATTGGATTCGAAGAAAGCTGCTTGGCACCTGCATTGTCGCACCAGATCACTGCAAGCAGCTGATGTTGTATGCCAAGTTCTTTGAACAGAGAATGAAGCCAGGCAACTTCAGTGGCAGTTTGAGAGAGAGCTCGATACTCGGCTTCTGTCGACGATTTTGCAACAGCTTTTTGTTTCTTCGAACACCAGGTTATGAGGTTTCCTCCCAAATAGACACAGTAACCAGTTGTCGATTTTCTATCATCGACGGATCCAGCCCAATCGGCATCACTGAAACACTCAACAGTTAATTCTTTAGATGGTTTGAACACGATACCCTGTCCAATTGTGCCTTTCAAATATCTTAAGAGTCTTTTGTAAACATTCCAGTGGTGTTGAGTGGGACTATGCATAAATTGGCTTAGCTTGTTGACTGTGAAGGCGATGTCAGGACGGCTGAGAGTTAAATATTGAAGTCCTTCCAAGACACTTTGGAAGAAAGTAGGCTGATCAAAAGGCTTACTGTCATTGGTGCTGAGTTTGTCACCAGGTGAGATAGGTATCAGACTTGAGTTTGAGTGCAGCATGTGAGATTTGGTGAGCAAATCAGTGGTATATTTACCTTGTGAAAGATGAATTCCATAGGCACCCCGGGTGATTTCGAAGCCAAGAAAATAATTAACAGAGCCAAGTGTTTTTAGGGAGAAAACCTGCTGTAATTGAGCGATGATACCACGAACCTTGTGATTGTTGTTGCCTGTCAAAAGAATGTCATCAACGTAGACAAGAAGGTATAGTTCAGCACCATCATATTTATAAAAGAAGAGTGAGGAATCGGAGACAGAATTACGAAAACCAAGTGAAAATAGAACTTGTTTAAGGCGATCGAACCAAGCACGTAGTGCCTGCCGAAGGCCATGCAATGCCTTCTGTAACTTGCACACATAGTTAGGGTGTGTTGTGCTAACATATCCAAACGGCTGTTCCATATAAACGTCTTCAGTAAGAACACCGTTAAGGAAGGCATTATCAATATCGACTTGCTGAATGTCCCAGTTGTTTGCGGCTGCAAGAGCAAGAATAACGCGAATGGTTGAACTTTTAACAACTGGACTAAAAGTTTCAAAGAAATCTACGCCACGCTGTTGCTGAAAACCTTTGGCCACAAGGCGAGCTTTAAGGCGTTGAACTGTCCCATCTTGATTCAGTTTCACACGAAACACCCATCGATTGTCAACAATGCTCATACCCGGTCTTCTTGGTACGAGAGTCCACGTTTTGTTCTTGCTTAAGGCAGAAAATTCAGTGTCCATTGCGGACTTCCAGCTAGGATTTTCCAAGGCGGCACTTGCACTGTCAGGTTCGAACTCAATCATTAAAGCCAATGGGGAGGGTGAGAAGGCATGGAACACTCGAGGCTTATGAATACCAGCTTTGGCTCTGGTAATCATGGGATGAGAAGGTTGTTTTTGGTTAAGAGGAGTGGCAGGTGTTGAATGACAGGGCATTGGAGAAAGGGAGGTTTGGTGTGGCTGTTTGGACTGAGAGAGGGGTGACTGTAACGCCCTGGCTACCCCAGAACAGTTACGGTGAACGGTGAACCGGAAATTTGACTCGTTACCTGAGTCCTTTGGTTAAAAACGTGATCTAAGTGTTATTACCAGGTTAAGGTGAAAACCAGTAAAAGGAAATGGTACATTCTATTAAGTAAATAAACTGCTCATGAGCCTTTTAAAACGTTTACAAGATGTCTATAATACAAAAGAGTCGCTACAGTTTCTGATTTACAATCCCCGCCGGCCTAAGCGGCAAAAGCAGGGTAAACCCCTAGTTCCTCTGAGAACTCCTTGACCGTGGCAGTCAAGCGGCCCTGTATGTACATCACACCACCCAAGCTCTCCACTCAAGGCTGGCCAAGCTTTTCCTTTCCTTTACCTGCACCACATAGCACCCATGAGTCAAGGCCCAGAAAGAAAACACAATAAAGCATGATATAATATCAACAACGATCATAATAACCATTCGGGACTATCAGTCCAACAAATAGGTGACAATAGCCAAAAGTCACAATAATGAGCATCGCTCCCTCTAGCCATGTGACGATAGGGTCACCAGGGCTTAACTGCTAGGTGATTTCTTTCATAAGCTTGTGCAGGACAGGTGTATGGTGATTGGTCACCAACATAACCTTCCTCACGACTCTAGAGTCGAAACTATGGACAACGTCCCTTAGCCACGTGACAAACGGTCACCGGGGTCATATACCTTGGCTATAGTCATCTGGTCGTAGACCAGGCAAGCGCTTATAAGTTCTTCGACCATAGGGTCGGTCCCGCGTTAATGCCATAGAGCCATTCAACGCGTGATCATCGACTTTAGAGTCGGTCCTTGACTAGTCAGTGTCTCAAGCAGGTAATCAGCATTCACTAGCATTTAACATGCAATCCATGTCCACATATACCAACCAACATGCCTCAAATATCCAACCATGCATGTCATATACCTGTACAGGGTGCAACTGTATTCATACACTGTTTTCTTACCTCAGATTCGAGCTAGAAAGATTAAAAGAACGGCCCGTGAGAGCGATTAGCCTTTAGCCCCTTAGCGATCACCTAATTAAAACCAAACATGAGACATCATTAATAATAATGATCAACATAGGTTCCCACACCAATATCTAGCCTCCAAAAGATCAATCTCAACTTATCCAAGAAGTAGGAACACTCCCGAGGCCTATAACTAAGTTCCCGGGGTCAAAACGAGCAAACGGGGCGAAAACAAGGCAAGGGCTGCGGCCCTAGCACCATGGGCCGCGGCCCCCAGGGTTCCCAGAGGCTAGGGCCGCGGCGCCCTTCATCAAGGGCCGCGGCGCCAAGCAAGCACACAGCCTCGACCTGCTTCTTCAAAGAAGGGTCGCGGCGCCACAAGAACAGGGCCGCGGCGCTCCACCCTGGGCCATTCCCAACCGCGTTTCTAACACTTCAAAGCCTCTAAAATCATCCCTAAACATTCCCCAATCATCAAAGCAAAGTTCCCAAGCTTCCCCATACATCAAAACCCTCAAAACCCAAAGCTCGAACGAACCGAAAACTCAACAATTCACAAAATCAATTCAGAGCTTAGAAACTCGGAAAAACTCAAAACTTAAACTTCGATTACCTTCAATTGGGTTGTTTTCCGTCAAATCCTTCGGTTAAGAAGATTCTAATCTCTCCTAGGATCGCTACGCCTCAATCCTTGCTTGATTCTGACTCCTAGAACTCGAGATATCTTCGAATATGCTTAAACGGTAAAACGGGCTATCAAAAAGGAGAACGAGAGGTTTTTCTTATCGTACGATCTACCTGACAGCTACTTCAAGCTTAAGTAACCTCAAATAAAACCTAGTGCTCGGGGTCCCAAAAACACCCCGGGGACATTATAGTCAAAACCTCCGAAATTTCACCCTGATCTCAAATATTCCCAATTTATCATCAAATGAACATTTCTATTACCCCAAAATTGACCCCGTTATGACAAAACCGCTAATCCATTATATATGACCGTCTCATGCCGAATAGCTCGAATATATCTCCATAATGATGGGATCTCATTCACAAATCAAGTTATGCACCCACACACAAATTCACCCTCAATGGGCCAAATTATCAGAATAGCATAATTATTTAAATGTGGACCCACATGCACACATATAACATCATATCATAATATAATTCACATATACATGCATAAACACATTTAATGGCATAATTAAACAATTATGGCCCTCCCGGCCTACTAATCCGGCCATTAACCATAACAGAGAATCCGGGGCGTTACAGTGACAGTGGAAGGTGTATATGTAATGGTATGGTGGAATAGGAGTTGATGGAGGCAGGCGTGTTTTGGTCTGCTGGACAGGGAGAGATGTGTGGTGGAGTTACAGAGGTATTCGAAAGCTGGTTATCTTGTGGGAAAGCAGAACAAGGGACTCCATCATCAATCACAATACCAGTGTCACGATCTGAAGTCACAATGGACAAATACGGCAGCCATTAAGGGTAATGGCTAGGTGGCAAGGGTGGATCTGAATGAGCACTGGGATAGGTAAAACCACTAGCAAATGGGAATTCAGTTTCATCAAATGAGACACTACTCGCAACATAAACCTGGCCAGAGTTATGAAGACACAAGTAACCCTTATGACTAGGACTATACCCTATAAAGACACACTTAGCAGAGCGAAATTGCAGCTTGTTGGTGTTATATGGTCTAAGGTAGGGGTAGCAAGCACAGCCAAAAACTTTCAAGAACTTATAATTGGGAGAGAGACCAAAAAGTTTTTGAATGGGACATTTGTAATTGAGTACAGGTGTAGCAAGATGATTAATAAGAAAAGTTGATGTTTGAAAAGCTTCCCACCAAAATCTTTGAGGCATGCTAGAGTGAGCTAGAAGGGTGAGACCCGTCTCGACTATGTGTCGATGTTTGCGCTCGGCTTTTCCATTTTGTTGGTGGGTGTGAGGATAGGGATGTCGAAACTTGACTCCTATAGATTTTAGATATGGTTCGAATTTGCGGTACTCACCTCCCCAATTCGTTTGGACTGTTTTGATGGTGGTGTTTAGTTGTTTTTCAACTTGGAGCTAAAAAGTTTTAAAAACAGGTAAGGCCTCAGCTTTTGTTTTAAGGGGAAAAATCCAGGTATAGCGACTATAATCATCCACAAAGTGAATGTAATAGCGATAACCATGCCTAGAAAAGGTAGGGGTTGGACCCCAAATATCAGAGTGAATTAACTCAAGGGGATGTTTTGATTCTTTTATAGCAGCGAGATAAGCCTTATGATGAGCTTTTCCAAGTTGACAACTTGAGCAGAATTGTAAATGGGAAGGCAAAAATTTCTTTTCATTGATTAAAACGTGTTTGAGTACATTAGAGGAAGGATGGCCTAACCTATGATGCCACAAACTTGATTCATTGACAGAAATTAAAAAACAAGACTCATTAAACTTAGAACTAGGACTACTGTTAGGAGATTTCGGTGCAGAAGGAGAAATGAGGCTGTGACTTTCAGAACGTGATGCTGGTGTTGTGAGGTGATAAAGGCCATTGTTAAGCTTCCCGTGAAGAAGAACCTTCTTCGAATCCATGTCCTTCAAAACACAAGAGTTAGCAAAAAATTTGGCATAGGCATTATTATCTCTAGTTAGTTGAGAAACACTCAATAGGTTTTTTGCAATTTTGGGTACACATAATATATTGTTTAACTTAACAGGCTGGGATCCACCAAAGGTTTTAATGACTGAGTTACCAACATGAGAGATTGCAAGAGATTGACCATTACCTACTGTAAGGCGAGTCTTACCATTGTATTCAGTCGGAACTTGGATGTTGTTGGCATTGTCTGTGATATGATTGGTGGCTCCACTATCCACATACCAGTTTGCATCATCAGATCGAGGGTGCTGACTAGAGTTGGCTACAAAGGCCTGTTGACTTGTGCCATGCTGCTGAGTAGTGTTGTTGTAAGAAGGGTTCAGGTTTGGATTGTTGGAGGGAGATATGAAGCTAGCATCAAAGCGAAAATAGCACTTGCCAGCAGGATGTCCAGGTTTGCTGCAGAGTTGACAGACAATACGTCCCTGAGTTCCACGACCTCTGCCACGTCCACGGCCGCGAAAACCAAATGATCTGCCAGAGTGAGAAGGGGTAAAGGTTTTCCTTCCACGAGCAGCAAAGTTAGTTGAAGGAGCAGCTAGATCTGGTGCTGAAACAGAGTTAAGCTGGTCAATGCGCATCTCCTGGCTTTGTAAGAGGAACTGCACTTCAGAAAGAGTTAATTGATCTGCTCTAGATGTGAGATTAATGACAACAGAGTCATATTCGGAGCCAAGACCTCCCTGTATATAAAGGATGAGATCATCATCATTGAACACTTGACCTGCAGAGGTAAGGCCAGCTGTAATGGATTTCATTTTGAGAATATAATCATGAATGGTCATGGAGCCTTTTTTAAGAGATTGAAGCTGGAACCTGAGTTGAAGGATACGGGCACGGGATTGAGTGGTGAAAAGATTTTCAAGCAGAGACCATAGTTCATGAGAGATGCGACAGCGAAGAACATGGCTAAGCATGGCCTCAGAAATAGAATTGAGAAGCCAACTTAAGATAGCTTGGTCTGTGCGAATCCAAATGGTAAAATGAGGGTTTACCTGCTGCTGCAAGTCAGGATGTAACTCAGGAGGAGCAGCTAGGAATTGAGGAGGACAAGGTCTTGTGCCAAAGAGGAATCCATCCAGGTCATGAGCACGCACGGCTGGAACGACTTGTGAGCGCCAATAGGGATAGTTGTCTCTGTCCAGGCGAATGGTAATCGGTGCTAAGGGCTGCAATAATGGTGCGGGTAACAATGGTGCAACTGGTGCAGGTGCTGGAGCTGGAGAAGGAGCATCAACAGCTGGTGCTGGAGCTGGAGGAGGAGCATCAACAGCTTGAGTGCTGGCATTGTTGACTGAGGATTCGCCTGGAGAAGCCATACCCGCTCTGATACCAAATCAAAAAGATAGGATCGAGAGAAAAGACAGAGGGAAAATGAATATTCTCTGTTATGAATTTTATAAAATACCTCAGTGACTATACAAAAGATTTGGACAGTGTATTTATAGTACAATAAAAGGAATAATTTCCTAACAAGAAAATATTCCTTTACAATCTGATTGGCTATAATGAAAAAGGGAATCCCAAACATATTGGAAATTCTAGAACAATCTCTGATAAATCATGATTGGGAAATCATCCATGACAGCTCACAATTCTTGGTGGCAATCTGGTGTGGGCAAGACCACTCCTTTTTAACATTGTGCAATATAATATCGGGTCCTATATTTTAATCTCAATATTAGATTGTACTAATAGTAATATGCCTCGTCATAATTATGTATGCCTCGTCAAATGATATTAGAAATCAATTTTTATATTATATGTGTGAATTGGGATGAGTAGTACTACGCACTCATATCATAATTATGTATTAATTACAAATTTTGCATTTGAAAAATGCTAATTAATATACAATTAAATAACTTAATTTACAGGGCTCAAAATTTTACACGAAATTAACTCATCACATGCATATATTAGTCCTGATTGATTATTATAGTCTTCATAAAGTATCCGATATAGTCGTCCTTAATTATTATAATTCGTAGATTCCATGCCTTAATGTATAATTTCATCACGAAATAACTTTATTTAGTTCCATAAGTTGTAAAATAAAGTAGCTATTAGAGATTCTCGATGAGGATATATATGGGAGAAAGCGTTATCTTTGATATAAAATTATATGCATTATTTATACTATTCTTTCTTTCGGTGTCAGAAAACTTCTTCTCCCATCCCATTGCATATTGTTACCATCTTATTCTGTTATGTATGGTCTAAAAAAACCATTTTTTATTTTATTTTCTATATATCCTTTCCCTATATATATATATCCAATAAGTTCATATATAAATATATAACTTGTACTACTAAATCATGCAAATCAAATTAATAATAGGGAACCATCAAACCAATAAAGTTCTTATAAATATCTGAACTACTATATTTGGAGAGACAATCATTATATTGTTAAGATCGATTATGATATTTATATGTCGGTTTTTCTTATTTAAGATATTTATATATTAATATTAATTACGGGCCTAGCTCTAATAATAATTCCAGTTAGGCGTCTAATTTTAAACTGTAAAAAGTTCCTGCTACACCTAAACCACTAGTCCACCATAATTGAGGATTGCCTGAAATATTAGGGTTTGTAGTCTTTCATATATGTTATGATATAATATTATCCATAAGAACATGCACGATATATATATATATATTGGTGTGGTGTTCTTGGCTTAATAAGGGTAGGTCCAAATATATGAATTTGACTCACTGTGGTCAAAAAGGAGGTGCATGTGGTGTGTCCGGGTCTTTCGTAGATATATCAACCCAACATAATAGAGCTCAGTAGTCCAACAAAGAAAGCACTAAAATGCTCTATAATTTGGTTTTGCCTGTCCTACTTCCTCCTACATATATTTAAAATAATAATAATTGTACTACTTAATTATTGAAATTATTTTTATTTTTCAATAAAATATTAAGGAAAAAAACTGAACCACTATGAATTATATAATATATAACTTATATTTCATTGCAACGAAAGGCCTTTACCTTTATCTAAGATCAATAATTTGAAGATATATATCAGAAAACATTGCACTAGCTAAAGTTTTGTGATTATGCCATAGTTACCGTACAGACCAAAAATAATATATTACGTTACATTAATAATTTAAAAGAAAAAAAAAATAGAAGCTCTAATATTTTCGTTCCTAAATTTATTATAATGATGAAATTGGTTGAATATTTTATTTTAAATTTAATGATAAAAAAGTTTGATCAATGAAAACAAAAGCTAATATTGTTTACATAAATTAAAACGACGACATAAATATATCTATGTATAAATGTAAATATACCATTAATTACTTCAATATATACAAAGATTATATCATTTTAGATCGAATTTTTTTCTTCACTGATTAATTAAAACACCTATAAAATAACATGTAGAATATATAGTATAAAATATTAATTACGTGAAAGAAGGAAAGTCATTTGATCAAACATTATTATTTTATTTTATATTTTAATTCGATGGCATTTTTGTCATTTCAAAGTATAGTGTGATCAACACTATATTTTCGATCTGTTTTGAAAAACAAATATGGTATTCTAAAATTTATGATGAGATCATGGTGTTGAAATTAGTATTAGTGAAGTAATATAAAATGGTAGGGAACTTTGTTTATATCAGTAGGGTATCTCTATTTTTGGGACGTTGAAATATTTTAATTTAATTTTTGTATATGACAGAGTATACTAAAAAATTATAGTAAATATTTAACTAATTTTTGAAAAATTCTGAATAATTTATATTGCCAAAACATAATTTAAAATAATTAATAATTACACTCGTATAAAAAAGACATATATAACTGTTAGAACTATATTTTCAGCATCATAAATTATTTAGAATTTTCGAAAAATTGGTGAAATATTTGCTATAACTATATTATACACTTTGATATAAAAAAAATTGTTCCTGAAATCAGAGACGTTCCTATTACTAATAGGAGCAAAAGTGACACCCTGAATTCCCCTATTATATACAAAATATATCAATAAATATAAAATGGAAACGGGAATGATTTTTTTCCTGATTGGTTATTACTTTTAATCAATTTTTTTTACGAACGAAATGTGTACTTTTAACCGCAAATCATAATTAGTTACTGTGGAAACTTTTGGGGGCGGTTGGGTTGGGTATTTTGGGTTTAGATGGAGATGGAGTATATTATATAAATATATTTATATATAGTTTAACGCAGTAGTTCTCTCTTTTTACCTACAACAACTTGCATTGCTGGTTATACAGAGAACTAGAATAATGTCACTATCATAATTTTCATGAGTGGCTCAGATCATTTCTCTTTTATCCAAAATCAATTGCCACCGTTGAATTTGGAGAGAACTTGTTCTAGCTGACATGATGATACAGGTAACTACTTGCTCATAATGCGTATATATGATTATATATAGAATCCAAAAGCCTAGCATTTATATATATGTTTATTTATAAAATAAATAAAAACTTATATAAGTAGAGTATGCTGCAAGCTTATATATATGGGCATTGTTTATATTTATTTATATGTTTTGACGCAATGGAAACCTAATAAGAATATTAGTCGTAATTGGTATTTTAGTTTGACTCGGGCATAAAAAAAATATACATCACTTTGTTCTTTATTCCATTAATCATAGAATGAATTTAATTGGGGATTAATTGATATAATGAAAATTTTAGATTTATATTAAAATCTCAATAAATTATTTTAGAAATCAAAAAATATTTATTTGAGCATTGCTTATAGTTAACAAGTATCGTGCTTAACACACACACACAAAAAAAACGGTGTGATAAGTTTTTTAGTATTATACGACTCATTTATATTATTAATGTGTTATTAAAATTAAATGGTACATTATAGTATTTACTTATCAATAAATAAATAACTAATTTAAAAAAGTCTATCTTTTATGTTTTGAATATTTGCTTTATTCTTCTATATAATCAAAGATTCATGAAGAAAAAAAATGAAAGTGCGAATTTTAAAATTTGAAAATTCATAAAAAGAAATATATGTGTTTATATTGTTGGGTTATAAAATTATGTCGGACATGTTATGCAATTTTATATTGTCATTAAAAGAAGTAGAAATCATTTAGTTTAACAATTGTGTTGCTTGCTTGTTTTATTCTGGTAATTATATTATTTAAATATTTTGACTTATTCGTTACCAGCTTACCCTACGGTCTAGCCTATAATTACATCTTGGAGATTTATTAGTGTGTAATTGAGTGAGAGTATTAATCATAGATATCAAATCTATAGCTTTTGTATGAGAGAGGTGAATATGACTTCTTTAATAACTTAGTCTAAAAAGGTAAATGATTGAGCACTCATATCTGTGATTAAGTTCACACCTGATTCATTAGTAAGTTATCGATAGCTGATTGACTGACTGTAATGGTAATAATAGTGCATAACGTATTTGTGGTTTGAAAAATACGTTCTATATGCATTCAAGAGTTCAATTCTGAATCTATATCTAGTGGAGTCATGAGGAATTAATAAATATGAGATAATTTATTTAATAAATAAACTCATAGAAATTTATTGTGGTTTGTATTCATGGATCATGATCCCCGCATCACATTATTTGAGTAAATCATCTAGATTCTCTCAATTAATTGATTTAATTATCAATTATGATTTTTTTTTAAATTGACTAGGTCAATTTTGAATTTTTTTACAGATATATGAGATTTAGAGAATAAAAGAGAATCTTTTAGAAAATTTATTAATATTGATAAATTAGTGTCAATATAAATAAATAATATTAAATCAAGTTTCAAATTATAATTAGTTAATTTGAATAAGAATTTAATTAATTAATTAAAAGATAAATAGATAAGAAGATTTTGATTTTAAGCCCAATTGAGATTTAAATTCAAAATAAAAAGATTGGGCCCAAGTCCATTTGTGGCATTACAAGGCTTTTATTTTTGTTTATTATTTTTAATTAATTTAAATTTAAACAAAGCCTATTAAGTTGCCTAGATAAGGAATATGATATCTAAGGTTTTCAGTAGTCAGTCTCAGTTGATTCATTGGATAAGTGAAAATTTACACAGTCTAACTATTTTTGGGCCACTCACTATCTTCTTCTTTTTTAGATATCTATCTCATGTGTTGAGAACCAGCCTACACTAGTTCTAGGTTGATCAAAGGCTTGGTGAGAAAGATTGTGTTGCTGATCTAGTTAAATCTCTTGATAATACTCGGCTACAGAAATGAATCAATGGTTAGAGAGATTGAAAAAATAAGTTATTTCAGTTTCGCTGTGTATTCGTAAGTTTCTACGTCTTTATGTTTATGTTAATTTACGAATCTGATATTAATTTGTATGTCATGTTATTTTATGTTTTTATTATATTTTTGGAAAAATAATAAGAAACATGCATGTAGATTTAAATTCCAATTTACTACATATACACCTACAACTCAAATATATATGTCCGAATAAATTAGCTTTTCAGCCATATATCAATGTGATGTGTGTTTTTGATAAACTTTAAGATAACAAAATAAATGGCTACACATATTTGAAAGAAAAAAAAGAAGCCAATTTGAGAGTGTGGGTCACGAAGAAAAAAAAAACACTTCTTATCTATTTAACATGCATTTTTTATTGATAGTTTTATTAAAATCTATTAATTTTTAAAAAAAACATTGCATTTGCTACGTTATAATTTAGTACACAGATATAAATAAGAATGAAATATTTTATCATTCAATTGAAAATATAAATTCATTAGAGTATTTGATAGAAATGAAGTTGAGTGAAAACAAGTTATTCTCACACGCAAATGAGATGAGAAAACTAATTAAGGAGAAAAGTAACATTCATTTGCTACGAACTTCACCTAGCTACAATGAGAGTGACACGTGTCAGTATGCATGTAATTTTGCTTGGTCTATATGTGTATTTGTCCGCGTCCATCTTAAGCTTTATGTTGCCTATACCAACTCTAAAGAATATGAAAAAAGTATGGTTATTTTGAATAATTGAATAAAATTGCTCTTTCTCTTCCTCTCCATCAACTGCTCTCTCAAACACTCTTCCCCTATAACCACGACACCACCACTATCACCCCACGGTGGCGAAACACACCATATTTTCACGCTGTCACTTCCATTGACACTTCTACCTTCCACTACCATTGAAGCCGCCATCTCCTACCACCATTAAAACTCTTTCATCATTTTTTTTTTAAAAAATAATGATAAAAAATTCAATCAAAAACTTAAATCGAAGGAAAGATTCACCTAAGACACTAATTTATAGATTTTGAACACTTATGTACAAAATTTTTTATTTTTTTTTTTCAGATCTAAAACTTAAAAATTTACAGAAAAATAATGTCTAACGATGCAATTACGATGGAGCTTTAAAATCATAATTTTTAGGCCAAAACAATGTTTAACGATGCATTAACAATGCAGTACGGATGCACTTGCGATGGTCGCTTCCTAACGATGCATTAATGATGCATTTGCGATGGTGGCTTGAAAACATGTTTCTAGGCCAAACAATGTTTAACAATGGTGTCTTGAAAACATGGTTTTTAGGTCAAAACGATGCTTAACAATGCATTAACGATGTGTTTGCGATGGTGGCATCCTAATGATGCATTAACCATGTGTTTGCAATGGTGCCTTGAAAACATGTTTTAGGCCAAACAATGTCTAACGATGAATTTGCAATGGTGGCTTGAAAACATGGGTTTTAGGAGAAAATGATGTGTAACGATGTGTTTGCGATGGTGGCTTGAAACCATTGTTTTTTGGGCCTAAAAACATGTTTTCAAGCAACCATCGCAAACGCATCGTTAGATATCATTTTTGCCTAAAACTCATGTTTTCAAGCCACCATCGCAAATGAATCGTCACCGCATCATTATTGCATCGTTATACATTCTTTGGCCTAAAAAACATGTTTCCAAACCACCATTGCAAATGCATCGTTATTAGGAGGTCATCATCACAAATGTCGTTACTACATCCTTAGATATCGTTTTGGCCTAAAACCAATATTTGCAAGCCACTATCGCAAATGCATCATTAGACCTTGTTTGGCCTAATAAAAACATGTTTTCAAGCCACCATCGCAAACGAATCATTAGGAAGCCACCATTGCAAACACATCATTACTGCATCTTTAAGCATCATTTTGACCTAAAAATCATGTTTTCAAGATACCATCGCAAATGCATCGTTAGCACACCGTTAATGCATCATTAGACATTATTTGGCCTAAAAACATGTTTTCAAGTCACCATCGCAAACACACCATTAATGCTTCGCCAATGCATCGTTAATATAGGAATAGGAAGTTACTATCGCAAACGCATCGTTACCACATCGTTAAGCATCATTTTGACCTAAAAACCATGTTTTTAAGGCTTCGTCGCAATTACATCGTTAATGTATCGTTAGACATCATTTTTCTACAAATTTTTAACTTTTAGATCTGAAAAAAAAAACGCAAACAAAAGCAAAAAAATATTGTACATAACTATTCATAATCAGTAAATTAGTGTCCTTGGTGAATTTTTCCTTCGATTTAATTTTTCATCATTAAAATAAAAAAAATGATAAAAGAGCTTTAATGGATGTAGGAGGTGGCGACTTCAATGATGGTAGGAGGTGGAGGCATCGATGGAAGTGGCAGCGTGAAGGTGTGCTTTTCTGCCATGGGGAGGTGGTGGTGGTGTTGTGGTTATAGGGAAAGAGAGAGTTTGAGAGAAAGAGAAAAGACAATCTTATCCAATTATTAAAAAAAAATCGTACTTTTATTATATTCCTCAAAGTTGACATACTTAAAAAAAATATGGCATCTTATGATACAATCTTATGATGCATAAAACATCCAGTTTTCCTTTTAACAGTAGAAAAACTCTTATTTTTATTTTTATTATAAATACTGCAAAATATTTTAGCTAAAGCTAGGTATCTTTTGGGATTGAGCACTCCAAAGGCTAAAATTAATTAATAAAAAATAATAAAAAAGGTCTACGTCTTATTTGGGGTGTCCATTTAAGTTATTCGGTAATTATGTGCTAGATTTTAACGTTATATTTTGCCAAAATAAATAAATAAAAGCTAGGTTAAGAATTTTACACGATGCTGATTATTGTTATTAATATAAGAAAACAAAAAAGTGAGAACCCCAAAAGAATCACTTAATTGCATGCATATTAAAAAAAAAGTGTTAATTTTTTTTTTTTGGCAACGGAGTGAATTATTAGATCATATTAATAATAGCACTATGAAATTCGAATATTAAAGTTGGAATTTATAAAATGTGGAGAAATAGGATTCTTTTAATTCGTGTTAAAGAATCAATGATCTAAGTTTAGTTAGAAATATTCATGGCAGCTATTAATTTTTAAAAAAAAATTCAATTGTATTAGTCCTAACATATAAGTGGCCGGGGGGGGAACTTTATTGGCAACTCATTTAAGATATTTTGTTATTAAAATATTAATTTTAACTCAGACATGACTCGCCTTAAATAATGCTAATAAAAGCTTTCAAGAAAAAATAAAATGTGTAAAAAAATTTAATAAAAGCTTTCAAGAAAAAATAAAATGTGTAAAAAAATTTAATAAAAGCTTTCAAGTAAAAATAAAAATGTTTATAATTGGTGATAAATTTATGTATTTTTGGTTTGCCAAAAGTTTTTATTCGAAATTAAGTTATTATTGATGGTATAGTTCGTTTATATATATATATATATATATATATAAATATTTCTTTTATGGGAGTATTGAGAGAATTCAATAATCTTTAATTAGAGTCCATACTACTATTAATACTACTTATATCACTATTGATGTAACATTTCAACGGCCGGGGGTTGAATGGTGCAAGTTAACGTAGCGATATAATAGTGGTATTTTGGGTATACTAATAGTAATTTTGTTTTTTTCTTGAGATGAAAATATCTACAGTGGGTTTATTTATTTTTTTCATTTTGAAAGGAACCAGGGGTTTACAATTTTTTTTTTAAATCTAAAATTTAATTAGGTGAAACTATTCTATGGTAGACCTGCCAAATTATCGGCTTCATATTAATTAAACGCTAAGAGATACCATTACTAATAGTTACCAACATTACAAACAAATATCATTATCAGTATAATTTAATATAAAATCCTACACATTTTAATTTAATAATTATTATAAGATATTATCAATCAATTATAAGACTTATAGTTATGTATTAGTCATCTTATAAAATCACTTTCAGTTAATAAGAAAAAATCTATAAGTCTAGTTATTTTTTTATGGAAGTCTGTAAATAAGTTAAGTTTTGAGTTAAGAAAAATTAAAAAAATTACAAATAGTGTTAAGTTCAATTTGTAATTAAATTAATAGAAAATTTTGCAATGTACGTTTGTTTAGTTTTAAAGTTGTAAACATTGTCTATAATTTGAATAAAAATTAATTTACTGTTTTTTTAGAAATATATATATATATATATAATAAAATAAATTATAGTTCTATAGTATATTTAAATATTTATATCAATAATCTCTACATAACATCGTAACACAACATTGACATAGATATATATATATTTACATGACTACATGATTTATATATAAATTACAATAATATTTAAAAAGAAATTAATAATAAAAATAAAATAAGAATAGAAAAGTCATAGTGTAGACAATAGTTTACATACATCAACTATTTTTAGTTTTTAATGTATCTCGCAATGTCCTTCGTTGAATTTGATAAAGAAAAAGAAATATAATTATTTGATAAAAAACAAATTATCACGCAAATTTATAAGATAAAAAAATGATATGTATGCCTATACTATTTTTAAATAAATATGATTTAATTATTTAAATTATCATAAAATATTTTAAAAATATTCTATTTTAATTAATTAATTAATTAATTTTTGTTTAAGTTTATGTTTGTTTTAGCTTTTGAATTTGTCACTGTCAACAAAATATTATATATTATATGTTTAATATAATATTAAATTTAAGTTTAATTAAATTTTATTTAAGTTATTAAATATATAATTTTATTATTTTTAAATAATTATCATTATAAAATATCTCAAAAATATCATATTTTAATTTATTTAATTTTATTTAAGTTTAAGTCATGTTTACAATCTACCGTTAAATATAAGAATATTATGTTAAAAATAAAAAGATTCCATTAAAATTAACGAAAAAAAATAAAAAATTGTTAAAACAAAAATTTTTCATTATTTACATATTTTTTATATAGAAGAGATATATCTTTGTTAGGTGTTGTACTTATAATTATTTTTGATAAAAAAAAAAAAAAAAAAAACTAACCGGGCTACTTATAATATTTTTTTAATTCTTTTAATTTTTAGAGAATAATTCATTTGGATTTTTTTAGGGGATATTAAATATAGATTCAAACTAGTAATTTTCGACGGTTACAGCACTATAAATATGTATTTTTGTTACAAATTTTTTTGTTCTTTAAGACTTGGCCACACAATAGATATATGACTTTATTTTGTTTTGTGGGTGATGAATTGACTTTTCTCGTTTATTATGGAATAAGATGCAATTCTTTATGAAATAAATAAATGGCTTAGACGCAGTAAATATTCCTTTTAAAAAACAATTTATATTTGTATATACTAATATAACTTGTTTTAGTAATATATGTGTATATATATTATATATTCTCTCGATCAAAAACCAAACAATCTATAAGTTGGCTGGATGTATGAATACCTATTTTACAACCAAGGAGAGTAGCAAAGATAGTGAGGAACAAAAATTCGATGATTAACATCTTTATATAAATACCATGTAGAAGCAACGAGTTTAACGTTTGTTTAGTTTTAAAGTTGTAAATATTATTAATAATTTTAATAAAAAGTGATTAATTATTTTTTTAAATATATATATAATAGAATAAATTATAATTCTATAGTATATATAAATATTTATATCAATAATCTATACATATATGACATCTAAATACAACGTTGATATATATATATTTACATGATATATATATAAAATACAATAATATTTAAAAAAATTAATAATAAAAATAAAATAAGAATAGAAAATGTCATAGTGTAGACACTAGTATATATGCATCAACTATTTTTAGTTTCTAATGTATCTCGCATGTCATGTGGTGAATTTGATGAAGAAAAATATTTTCAATCACTTGATAAAAAACAAATTATCACACAAATTTATAAGATAAAAAAATAATATGTATACATTTATTATTTTTAAATAAATATGATTTAATTATTTAAATTATCATAAATTATCTTAAAAATATCCTATATATTTTAATTAATTAACTAATTTATTTTTGTTTAAGTTTATGTTTGTTCTAGTTTTTAAATTTGGTAGTGATAATAAAATATTATATATTATATATTTAATATAATATTAAGTTTAATTTTAATTAAATTTTATTTAAGTTAAAAAATGTATAGTTTTATTATTTTTAAATCATTAACGTTGTAAAATATCTTATTTAACTTTTTTAATTAATTATTTATTTAAGTTTAAGTCATGTTTACAATTTACCGTTACATATAAGAATATTCTGTTAAATATAAGAATATTCCGTTAAAGTTAGCATAAAAAAAAATAAAAACCGTTAAAACTAAGAATTTCTATTATCTACACACTTATTATATATATGCATACTTTCACTTTTATTAGTAAGGGGTATCTATTTTTGGCATATGAATACATTATAATATTCAAATTTATTTTTTTGACAGTGTACATTATAATTATAGCATATATCTCACTGGTTTTTTAAAAATTCTAAATAATTTACAGTGTCGAAAACATTAATATAAAACATTTAGTTGCACGCGTGCTTATTTTTTTTTATCCATACGCAACTCATTATTGTGAACTTTGATTTCTGTCATTGCAAACTTATTCAAAATAGTAAAATGTTTATTATAATTATAAAGTACACCATCATATAAAAAAAATTAAGTTATAATTTCTCCATGCACGTATCAAAAATAGAGATACCGACAAAAATGGCACCCACTATAAAATTTACATATATAAATATATATATAGGGAGCGACTACAACGCATCCCATTTTTTTGCAACACCGGTGCATCCTTTTTCTATTTCGGCACCTGAATAGTTATAATCCGAATTTTTTTATATGATGATGTATATTATAGCTATCTAGAACATCCTACAAATTTTCAAAAAATTATGAATAAATTATGGTACCGAAATAGAGTCTAAACTATCTGTTGCACGCGTGCCTGCTTTTTTGTGTATGCGTGTAAAATTTGACAGTTTGAACTCTGTTTTCAGCTTTGTAAACTATTCAAATTTTTTTGAAAATTTGCAGGATATTCTAAATACCTACAATCTACACCGTCATATAAAAAAAATTGGAATTATATCTATCTAGGTGCTGAAAATAGAAAAGGATGCACCGGTATTGCAAAAAAAGGGATGCGTTGTAGTCGTTCTCTATATCTCTTCTATATAATAAGTGTATAGATAACGGAAATTCTTGGTTTTAACGGTTTTTTATTTTTTTAAGGTTAACTTTAACGAAATATTCTTATATTTAAGAGTAGTTTCTAAACATTTAAACTTAAATAAAATAAAATAAATAATTAAAAAAATTAAAATATGATATTTTTCAGATATTTTACAATGATAATTATTTTTAAATAATAAATAATTAAACAAATTAAAATATGATATTTTTGAGATGTTTTACAATGATAATTATTTAAAAATAATAAAATCATATGTTTTATAACTTAAATAAATATTTAATTAAACTTAAACTTAAACTTACTTATTAGAATAATATCATATTAAACATATAATATAATCTATTATAAATTAGCAACAAATTATTTTTAAAAAAAATAGAAAGAAACTTAAATTTAATATTACATTAAACATATAATATATAATCTCGTGTTGTCACTCCTAAATTCATAAACTAGAACAAACATAAACTTAAACAAAATAAATAAATTATTTAATTAAAATAGGATATTTATTTCAAAATTTATATAACATTAATATAAATTTAATAAAAATAATTAATAAATTCTATAAATAAAACTAAGCAAACATATTGTAAGTTACTTGTATCTAGTATATATATATTCTTTGCCATAATTTACAAAGTAGCCAAAGACATCTATACTGTACATATCTTTACAAATAAAAATAAAAAGAGTTTTTTTTAATAGAAAAATAAGAGTATTTCAACACATTTTCTTATTATTATGTTTTTTTAGATGTTTGATTTTCATCTAGGTGTTCATTGTTTTTTCTTTTCCCTCTCTCTCTCATCCCATTTAAAAGATACTTGTCACGAGAAGTATAAAATATTATTTCCTACACATTTAAATTATGCGTTAATTTTAGAATCATTCACGAAGAATAATTATAAATGAAAAAATATATTTATATATATTCCCACTCATTAGTTGATAACAACTTTTCTTCTCTAGCTTCAAAAAAAAAAAATCTCTAAGTCTTGCAGGGATTAAAAAGATTAAAGAAAATGTACAAATTTTGATCGAGTGTTTCTTGCAGGGTGTTTAGGTTAATTTTTTTATAAACTCTAAATTAAAATGTTAATACAAAACAAAGAGGGAAAAAAATAAAAAATTAATGACTGGAAATCATCATTTAATCCGTGCAATAAAAATGAATTGATATGATTATATATATAAGATTATCCTTGATGTATCACTTAATAATATAATTTTTTACCATTATATATGTTTGGAAAAGAGGTAATACAAGAATAATTTGATTGTATCATTTAATATTGCAAGTGTGGATATTCATTCATTTTACATAAGAGTACAAAATTGTAAAAATTATAAACTATGGATTATTGTAATTTTATTTAATTGTTTCCACTAAACCTCTATTCTTTTTTCCCTTTTTCCTTGTCGTCATTCTTCCATCATCACTTTTTTCCATTTTCATCCACTTATAAAATACTATAGTTAGTATTTATTCAGTTTTTTTTTTTTTTTTTGCTAAAAAAAAAAGAAATTTAGGTTATATTTGGAAAGTGAGATTGAATTGGATTTGATTATTTTTTAATTTTGTTATCAAATTAGATGATACAAAATTAATTCAACAACCTAAATAATCTTATAATTTGGGATAACTTATTCACCCTAAAAAATTTATGATATAATTTTATCCTATCTAATTCCTATCTCCATGCATTTTCATATTAAGAAAAAAAAGAATTATTACTTTGTATTCAATTACTTTTCTTCTAATTTATTACTCATTCAACTTTTCTTCGCTTACATTTGTGTAAAAGTACAAATAAAATTATATTTGTACCACAATTTTCTTTTCATATATGATTAATTATACAAATTTGAAATAAGACGTAGGAATAGGATAAATTATGTTTATCAAGAAGATAAGAAGAATATTTACTGATTTATTTATTTTATTTTTTTGTTGAAGTTGTAAACGGATAAGGATCCTAATACTAGCATTAAATAAGGAAAGAACACTAAATAATTACTAAATAAGACATGAATATTGGCTAGATAAATTTGTAGAAACGTGAACTTCATTTTTGGTATTAATGGTGAAGAATCTATTCGTTTTTTTTTGGTAATTATGAATATATATTTTTTAGGAAGTGTTATTATTATTAGTATTTTATACAAAGAGCAAGAACAATTAATGTGCATTTTTAAAAAAACGTATTATACATAAGGAGCTAGATTCTTAGAAATCATAAAAAAGGGTTTGTTTTCTATTTTGGGTATTTGGAAAAATTATAACTAATTTTTTTTATATGACAGAGTACATGATAGTTATAGTAAACCTTCGCCTATTTTCAAGAAATTCTGAATAATTTACCGTGTCGAAATCATAGTTCAAATAGTCTGTTTTCTATGCATATAAAAAAAAAATCATGATGCATGCAACTTACGTTTTTAACTGTAATTTCGATATTGTAAATCATTCAGAATTTCTCAAAAATTGGTGGGAGGCATGTTATAACTATAATATACGTCAACATGCAAAAAAAATTAAGTTATAATTTTACCGAGTGTCGAAAATAGAAAACGCCCCTGCGGTAGGGGTAAAAGTGATGCCCCTACCTAAGGGTGTGTTTGGAAATAACTATCTATATACTAGGTCGTGTAATTACTACCCTAGTAATTACATATCTGAGTGATTATACTATATTGTAAAAGACAAAGTATGTTTGAATGTCAAGTGATAATTATTTATGATTTCATATTGTTATGTTTGACAAAATAGTTAGTTATTACATAGAAATATAATGTTATGTAAAAAAAATTATTTAAAATTGACTATAATTAGTAACTACATTACAGTGTAATTAAATTTCGTTCTTATAGGAACTATGAGAATTGAAAAGTGTAATTGAGACTCCTCAATTAACTCAAACATTATTAGCCTGATACGTCAAATTAAATAATTATTTTGAATTACCCTTAATTTCAATAATAGAGTAACTCTCACCGTATGAAAAATTCTTATATATATATATATACTTTATTGGAGTCACAATTATAGTGAGTGTTTTATAAATTGACGATTTTAACCCGTTGGTTATATCAAGGAAGAATCCCAGCTTTCTTACATTCATACCGAATGCAAACATAAAATGACTAAAATACCCTTACATGGAAATCAGAACGAAGTGTACATTAACTGCCATTCGACACATGCCCACTATTTGTGTACGCGAGAGGCCTAATGGCTCTCTATAAATTGAAAGCCCACACTGTCATTTTTCATCAACTTTTCCAATCTAAAATTCTTCTGAGCTTTTCTTCTCATATATAAAGATATATATACACACAAATTTATATATATTTTTCCGGTGAGAAATGGGTTTGAACTCAAACAGAGTAGAAGATTTTTCGAGCCATGAAAATACAGTAGTGAGAATCCAAGTACCAGAGGCACTAAATCCAAGTATGGAGATTCACAAGGTTTGTTTGCCTCCTAAACAAACCACCTTTCAAAAGTTCAAGCGAAGGGTCTCTGAGATCTTTTTCCCTGACAACCCTCTTCATGGTTTTCGTAACCAAACAAGTTCCCTCAAGAAACTTCTTCTGGGTCTTCAGTTTTTCTTACCCATTTTCCAGTGGGGTCCTCATTACAATGTTGGGCTTCTCAAGTCTGATATCATTTCTGGCCTCACCATTGCTAGTCTGGCAATTCCTCAGGTATGATTTAAAAAAGTCAAAAAGTTTTTTTTTACTCTTCTAGCCTTTCTCTCTCTCTCATGCAAAAACGTTCAGCAAACTGCTGTTTTCGTTAATGGCGTTTTTCATTTATTGATTGCTTAGTGGACACACGAGTATGAGTTGGGTTCTGTTCTGCATATATTCCATCTCGTTTGAATCATTTGTGTCTATTTTTAATTAAATACATGTTTTCTCTCTCTCTCTTTCCATGTAGTGTATATATATATGTATATATATGTGTGTGGATACATGTACGGGTTATAAATGAGTTTTGTTCTTATTAAGCTATATTTCAATGTAATAAAATACTTTTTTATATGCCAATCTTTGGAAATTATTCTAAATGATGTCACAAGAGGCATCTTTGTAACTTGTTTGTCTTTTGGCTCATGAAGATCATAGCAAGTCTTTTGTTTTGAATAAATAATATAAATATATATATTTACTTTCTGACCTCTGCTTTGAATTGCAAGTGGTCAAATTCTTCTAAATAACACTTTTTCTTTAAATATTTCAGGGAATCAGTTATGCCAAGCTTGCAAATTTGCCTCCTATTGTTGGACTATGTTAGTATCGAAATCATACAAACTCGTATTTTTTACCACACAAAACTATAAACAAAACTTAGCTGAAGTTGATTCATTCAATTAAATATGAATAATTAATAAATTATGACTTAATCTACATGCAGATTCAAGCTTTGTTCCTCCTATGATATATTCTCTTCTGGGAAGTTCAAGACACCTTGCAGTTGGACCAGTTTCAATAGCATCTTTAGTTATGGGATCAATGCTAAGTGAGGCAGTTTCTCCCACCGGAGACCCAATTCTTTATCTTAAACTGGCTTTCACTTCTACTTTCTTTGCTGGTGTTTTTCAGGCTTCTCTGGGTATTTTAAGGTACTCTCATTTATTGATTTCATAATATTAAATTTAAGTTTGACTAAACTGAAAATGATGGTGGCATAGAATTCTGCAAAAATTAACAATGAATTCAAAGACTAGTTTTTATTTATGTGTCTTAAGGTTCATCTGACTTGTTTACAGGTTAGGCTTCATAATCGATTTTCTTTCAAAGGCAACCCTGGTTGGGTTCATGGCTGGTGCTGCAGTGATTGTGTCATTGCAACAGTTAAAAGGGTTGCTTGGCATAGTCCACTTCACTAGCAAGATGCAAATGCCTGCTGTCATGTCTTCTGTTTTCAGCACCACAGATGAGGTAAAATGAAAGCCCAATCCAAAGGCCAATATTTTTTTAATATTAAGAAACTTGAGAATAAGCAATATAATGGAATAATTCAAATTAAGCTGGTGCTTGATAACTTGTCCAAATTAGTATCATTGCTTTAATTTAGTTAGATTTGAATTTTCTCTCCAAACGGTTCTTTATGGTTCTATTAAAAGGTTCTTAATGTATTTTATAAAATGGGTACACTTAGATTGCCCTTTATTCTATATTAACAAGTGCCAATCCCTTTTCTCTTTTTACATTATCTTTGGAGAATCTTTCTTTTTTAATATATATATTTTGAAAAATCAGTAGTTGGAGAAGTTAAAACATGTCATAAAGCAAATTAAAAGAGATGTATTTACTTGTTTACATTTATTATCAAGAAGTAATTTTTTTAATTAACTTTGCTTAATTATTTGCAGTGGTCATGGCAAACTATTGTAATGGGCTTCAGCTTCCTCCTGTTTATGTTGTCCACTAGACATATTGTAAGTATCTCTATATGTGGGAAAAACAGTGCAACAAAATTTTAGTAATTTTTTTTAATTATTTATTGAAACTAAAAATCTATTGCAGAGCATGAAATGGCCAAAACTCTTTTGGGTGTCGGCAGCTGCCCCATTAACATCGGTTATTCTTTCAACACTTATTGTCTTCCTACTGAAATCAAAATCACCTAACATCTCATTTGTAAGAACTTACAATGAAAATTTTAGTTCCTTTTTAATCAAAGTTTATCTAGATGAATTTAAAATAATAATCCTCATCTGTTTTTATGTAACAGATTGGTCATCTGCCTAAGGGTCTTAATCCACCCTCCGCAAACATGTTATACTTTAGTGGTGAATTTCTTGCGCTTGCTATCAAAACCGGCATTGTAACTGGGATCTTGTCTCTCACTGTAAGTCATCCAAAAAAACACCAGTTCTTTCTGCGACTAGATAAAACTAAACAATATGCCTCATAACCAAGTGTATTTTCTTATATTCCAGGAAGGAGTTGCAGTTGGAAGAACATTTGCTTCATTGCAGAATTACCAAGTTGATGGAAACAAAGAAATGATGGCCATTGGACTCATGAACATCTTTGGTTCTTGTTCTTCATGTTATGTCACCACAGGTAAGGACTTTTTCTGTTATGTTCTCAGTCATCAATCAATAGTTGGTATCAGAACAAACACCTTAGAAAAAAGTGTTTCTTTCTTTCAGGATCATTCTCTAGATCGGCAGTAAACTACAACGCTGGAGCTAAAAGTGCCGTTTCTAACATCATAATGGCTTCAGCTGTGCTTGTGACTCTGCTGTTTCTCATGCCCCTCTTCTATTACACCCCAAATGTCATCTTAGCAGCTATCATCATAACAGCCGTGATAGGACTAATCGATTATCAGGCTGCTTTGCGATTGTGGAAAGTTGACAAGCTCGATTTCTTGGCTTGTTTATCTTCATTTCTTGGTGTTCTTTTCATTTCTGTCCCACTCGGTCTTGCCATCGCGGTAAGATGCCACCATCTTTAACATGTCTTCTTTTGATCGTTCTTAATACATGATCCAGACTTAGCGTACTAACCCTTTTTTTTTCTGTGCATAATAGGTTGGAGTCTCAGTTTTCAAGATCCTCCTTCATGTCACTAGACCAAACACTATGGTTTTGGGAAATATTCCCGGAACTCAAATATACCACAGCATCAACAGATACAGAGAAGCTTTAAGGGTTCCATCATTTCTCGTACTAGCAGTTGAATCACCTATATACTTTGCAAATTCAACTTACCTTCAAGAAAGGTTAGTTCTATTCAATCCCCTTATATGTAGTTCAATCCTTTTATCATTTCCATGCCATGGTTTTCTTATTGGAGTGATTTTTGTAAGTGCAGGATTTCAAGATGGATTCGAGAAGAAGAAGAAAAGATAGTAGCTAACAATGAAACCACGTTAAAAACCATAATCTTGGACATGACAGGTATATATGTTAATCCTAACTTTTAATAAAAACAGATTATGTTTTGCTATGTTCTTTCACTTACAATTTAACTCTCATTATCAGCTGTGACTGCCATAGACACCAGTGGTATTGAAATGATATCCGAGCTCAGAAAGATGTTAGATAAAAAATCACTTCAGGTATCCAACTATTCTTAAAACATTTTTTCATTAGAAAAACGACAATGTTTTCTTATGGGGTTGGTGCTAATATTATGGTTTTTGTTGTAGCTTGTCTTGGCGAATCCCGGGGGAACGGTGACTGAGAAGCTACAACAATCAAAAGTTTTGGAGTCGTTTGGATTGAATGGAGTATATCTATCGGTTGGAGAAGCTATAGCTGACATTTCATCACTTTATAAGGCTCAGCAGGGTCAAGCTCACCCATGATTGACTATACTATCTAAAACAAGTGGTTTGAGACCAAAAAAAAAGATGTCCAACACTTGTATTTTTGGATCAACTGAGAAGTTTCTGGAAGAGTTAAATGACCACCCCCCCTTTTTTTTTCCTTTCTTTAATTTTTTCCCTCATAAATAATCAAAATCAAATGTAGCAGCCTCTTATGGCTAGGAACAAATATATCAATATCAAATGCAGAATAAAAGTTCTGTGTTTACTCCTTTACTTTTGTAGTGTCTCATACTTTTAAAAAACAATAGAATAAAGAGACTTCGTTACACCCTCGAAATATTATACTGCAAATCAATTTCATATTTTTGGTGTAGATCTTATTCATATTATCAACAAGTTAATTTAGTTTTTACCAAACACTTGTCAATTGGTGTGTTTAATTAGGCTCTCAAACGTCCAATGCAGAAACTACTTTCACTATTAATAGATGACATACCTACATCTTTACAGCAAAGATTTCACCATGTAACCACCCAAAAGACTCCACACTAGCATTTACACATTTGAACTGAATTTTCTCAAGTAGGAATGGCTGCAAAATTCTTTTTCTCACTTTCTCTTTGACATTCTGCTAGTAATAATATATAAATTCAGGAAGTTTATTGGTACAACACAATGTTTATATGGGCACGTGAGGACATTTTCACTCTAATTTTTTTTTCATGTTTTAACACCAGTTTTTTTTTTCATTACAAGGATATAATAAAAAATCAAGTGCGTGTGCAACGAGTTGTTGGAAGTTTATTTTCAGCAATATATATTATTTGAAATTTTTTTGAAAACTTTCTAAAAATTCCCTACAACTACATTGAATACTATCATAAAATAAATAAATAAAATTGAAGTAAAAATACCTCGTATATCTATATAAGGATTGTGTTGTAAAAAAAACTACCTACCACATACACACGATAAAGTGATCCAACATACAATTTTTAGGAGACATAAAATATTAGCAAATAATGGTGGTAATTTTCAAGTGCTTGTGCATCAATTTTTTTCCCCTTTCACAATTAAATCTATCAACCCACCCTTGAAATTTACTACTTATTACAATTTAATCCTTATAATTTCAACATTAGCAATTAAGTCCTTGAACTTTTAATATTTTAGCAATTATGTCATTAGAAAGAAAAAAAATGAAGATTAAGATTGTTATTTTATTTTTTTGGTAAAATTTTGATATAAATGCGCTCAACAATCCCAAGTTTACTCATAATAATCCTGGAAAATGACAAAAGCAACGAAAGTATTTATATGAATTAATTACACATGGCCCCAATAAATGACAATTAAAGAGAAGAAATTAATAGTCAAAATGGAAAGACATGGAGGAAAATAAGTATAACAAAGCATTGCTTCATTGAAAAAAAAAAATTCACCTATAATTGTACATTACGAGTATCCTAACAAAATGCATACCTAACTAATGTGAAAGCCTTAAAGCAGCTTTTATAATTGTGGTCCTTTGTTATTTCACCAGCGAGACAAATGGAATAGGGACCCTGTCTCTTTCACTTCACAGATTAAATCTACTATAATGAGCCTTTTCAAGAAGCTCTTCGGAAATAATGAAGAAAAGGCAACAAAAAAAACCCACAAGAAATTGGTTCAAGCCTGCCCAAGTCAAACACCTGCATTGAGAAAAGGAGTTACAGATTATAATGGTAAATATTGCTAAATGGGGAAAGAAAGCAATCATATAAACTGTGAACGAGCCCTGACCGGGTAAAAAAGAAAAAGAAAAAAAAGACATTATATATAGAGAGTCAACCGCAATTAATGTCAACGTAGTCATTATATATAGACATTGTATCCAACATTCCAAATCCATTCAAGTAATGTCAAACCTAGTCACTGTCAGTTGATCTTCTAAGAATTCTAAAATGAAATGAAGACATCTAAAAAATTATTTCTTTCTTTCTTTGCATATCAGCAAATAGAAGTCCTTCAAGCTAAGTTGTGAGCCTTTTTTTTTTTAAATTTAAAAGCAGGAAAAAGGATTTACAAAGAAGATGAGTTATGACTTGTACTACCCTTAAGATAAAGTTCATTATATCTAAAAAAACCACAAGACGCTACTAGCTTGCTACCATAGAAAAACATGAGCTAGTTCACTTTAACAAAATGGAAAGCAGCTTGGACTCTTTGAAATGGTGACTCCTATGACGTTCAAGCTGCTACTACACATACAGAAAAATAGATGTCCAAGTATGCCAAAATAAAATGGCAGGAACCGAGAATGAGATTAAGATTACCCATATATATAACTCATGGATTGGAAAGGTAGTAAATAAAGCATAAAATCTTCAAATAATTAACTTTCCAATTACTAACTCCCAGTGTTCCAACATTATCAAGCTACTGAATAAAATCGCTACATGCATGTCAGTGAAACAGACATATTCTCCTGTTTTAATCAGCTGAAGTTTAACTGCAAATCAGCAGCCTTTCAATCAGCCTGAGAATTATTGAACGTGAACACAATATAGATACATAAATTGACTTTTAAGTGTCTAGCAACCTAATAGATAGATTGTCACATCAATGAAAAAGCTTTCCAAACAAAATCTTTACGAAAATACTCAAAATTAATCTAGACAGTCATTACGAAATATAAGCAACATCTACCTAGTTTAGTATAACCAATAAAAAAAGAAAGGTTCATACTTGTACGTAATCGTGTTATTGGAATTTCCCGCAATTCACGTCTAATGCAGAGATATTCTCCTAGTAGAGCCATAAATGCAATTCCAGTACCATTCACTATCCACCATGTTACTGAGGAAGGCCATCCCCCATATAGCATGCAGATAAATAGATGGATAATGAAGAGAGTAACCGAAAAGTCCAAGCATTTCTTTGCCCTCTCAACCACAAAAACAAGATATCCAGCACTGTACAAATAAACAGGACGCCAATGTTAATAAGAGTGAGCAGCCAACGGAGTTTCTAATCTACTTCAGAGTGGACGAAATGACACAACTATGATATCAACTGTTTAAATTGCATATTCATCTACAAAATCTAGAGCTTGGTTAAAAGTTAATCATCACAAAGTTGAAAGTTCCAATGCCAAATAATCATTTCTTCTTAATTTGATCCTCTCCTTTCAACACTTACAGTTTTTAGAGATATGAAGCTCTATCAAATTACAAGGCAGATTCCCTGAGAAATCGAACATCAGACCTTATTGGAGCCAACTATAGCAACCACTCAACACCTATAACCCTCATGACTGCTAAATATTCCTGTTTGTACAATGCCAAGCCCATACATTTCCTATGCCTTGTAACTCCAAACCATAAAACAAGAGTACAAGACTAATAGATATATATGAAGTAATTGATAAACAAAACAAACAATTTGATGGATTAAGTAGAACATAATTCTCACCTGGCAAGTGCACTAAGCAGAAAAGAAGCAATGACACACCACCCAGTTACGGTGGAAGCAGTTAGAGTAGCATAGTCAAAGAAATAGACCAAACTCATCCGGGAAACCCGATTTCCAACAAGAATGGACAAGAATAGCCCAAGAGTGAGATAATATACGCATTGAATGCAAAAAATTTGTGCAACAATCAGCCAAGGGTCCCATACCACGGCACCATAGAACATGTCTGCAATAACCTAATTCAAATTCCCTAAAATCAACAATATCCCACCAAACCAATCAAAAAACCTAATTTTCAAACCCTTATGGGGATTGAAGCCACGATCTTTTCAAAAGTCAAACCCGTAAGCATCTCCCGAAAATCTAATGCTTCAATACCCAAAGAAGAAACTCCAGACGGAGTTCGAAACAAGTTGGAATTCTCCACCACTGCTCATATCCCTGAGACCCAAAATCAAAACACGATCGTTAAGGATTTGGATCTAAGTTGAAAAAAGACTAACCCAGATGAGAATTGAGATTATTGTTTGAAATGCGAAGTTGAATGCAAATTGCGTAAATATCCGTGCTCTGAGTTCGTTTGAACTTTGATATGGATTGAAGAATAGGAAGTAACCCAGATCGCTTTGAGATTGTAAAAGGGAAAGGGAAGAAAACAAGCGCAGTATCGTATTGTTTAGAGGTAGGGAAAGCCTTTCGAGGGTGGTGAATGAGCTTCACCTGACGCTACTGTAAAAAGACGATGCTTGTTTGAGAAAATTGTAGAAGAGACTCAAACTCAATTCAACCGTGACGACGGTAACACCACCCAATAATGCTTTTACTATCTATTTGTTTTTTTACAAAAATCTATTTATTTTATCTACACCAAAAAATATTAAGAATATTAAAATTATGTATGTTTTTACAAAATATTAATTTTTTTAAGGTTATATTTTGATTGGTTGTTAAAATTAAATTATGAGTTTTTTTTAGGGAAGTTCTATGATAGAGTATTACATTTTAGAGCACATCTCATTATATGGTGGGTATGAATAACTTTTAATGTCGAATACAAAAAGTTCAAACAGTTATAAAGTGTGATTTTAGAGCACTTATGATAGAGGATTACATTTTAGAGCACCTAATAAAAGTGTGATTTTTTATTTCAAAAAAAAAAAATTAAAAAAAAATAAAAGTGTGATTTTTTCAAAATAATAATAATGAAAAATAAGGAGTTAAATTGTTTTGACTTTTTTTTTTACAAAATAAATTGTTTTGGCTAATAAGCATTAAAAAATCATTAGTATTAATTGGTGGTAAAAATTAATATTAATGAATGAAACATACAACGCGGTTTTGTAAAAATTAGAAGATTGAAGGGAAAAAAATTCTAAGAATAGTGAAAAGGAAAAATCTCTCAACAACCATAGACACCGTAGATTCAGATTTTGTCTTCGTGCTTCACAACAAAACGAGGAAAGACTGAACACGAACACCCATCGTTTTATATCTTTCCCATTCATTCATTTTTCGTCGTTTTGACAAAATTTCATGCAGCCTTCTTCTTCACCAAGTCGTCTCTCTCTGAGGGTGTTGTGGAGAATGATGATCTGGGTGTTCATGAAAAGGGTCTAATTTGATAGTTTTGGATCTGATCCTGATCTTTGGATCAATTTTCACGGAAAGAAAAGATTAAATAAAATATGGGTGTTGATTACTATAACATATTGAAGGTGAATAGGAACGCCACCGATGATGATTTGAAGAAAGCATACAGGAGATTGGCCATGAAATGGCACCCTGACAAGAACCGTAATAACAAAAAAGAAGCCGAAGCTACATTTAAGCAGATCTCTGAGGCCTATGAGGCAAGTTCTTTTCTTTCATTCTTTTGATGTTTAAGCTTGTTGGGGTCATATTGATTCATGGGCTTTTTTTTATTATTATTATTATTCTTGGAATGAATTGTTTGCTATTGGGATATGAGATCATTTTTCATGATTCCTTATGTTTAAACTTCATGGTTTTTTTTTTTCTTTTTTCTTTCTAATGTTGTTGTATTCTTGCAAATAATAATTGGGATATAAGGCAAGTTGGGCTACTGTTCTTCTTTCCGTACTCTTCTTTAATGTTTAAGTTTGATAGGAGGGTAATTTTTATGGCTTTAGTTCTGTAAGATATGTTTTGCTAATGGGGTTGGGATTTTTCTGTTAATTGGATTTTCATGGTGGTATTTCTCCTTAGATAGAATTGGGGTGATGTAAACAGGTTTATGATTAGGTTGAGTTTCATCTTTTCTCATGTTTCCACCTTGTGACTTCTATATGTATGAGATTACATTATATACTATATGTGTGCAATAAAATTCAATTTCGTTTAGCCTTGTGTTTAGGAATGAAAAGTGTAATTCTGATGAATTCAGGTATTGAGTGACCCTCAGAAGAGGCAGATTTATGATCAATATGGTGAAGAAGGGTTAAAAGACATGCCACCCCCAGGAACTTGTGGATCTCCATTTGGAAATGGGGGATGCTCAAATGGGTTTAATCCGAGGAACGCAGAGGACATCTTTGCTGAGTTCTTTGGAAGTAGTCCTTTTAGTTTTGGTTCATCCGGACCAGGGAGATCTATGAGGTTTCAGTCAGATGGGGGAGGAGGAGGAAACTTTGGTGGATTCGGTGGTGGTGAAAATATTTTCCGATCATACAGTGAGGGTTTCACTCCAAAGAAACCACCACCTGTGGAGAGCAAATTGCCTTGCAGCCTTGAAGAACTATACTCTGGCTCAACAAGGAAAATGAAGATCTCAAGAACTGTGGCTGGTGCCAATGGGTATGTATTTATCTAAATGACTCCTTTGGTAAAATCTTTTTAACAATATTTTTGAATGACTTGCGTAAATCCCATCTAGCTAAGAGCCATATCGAAAACATTAGTCATGTTCAAGGTTTAGACTCTATTGACTCTATTGGCTAAGCTCATCATGTTTTTTAGCTTCTTGGCTATAGATGAAGAAGATAGTGTTAGCTTATTAGATTAGATGTTTGGACATTGAATTTTAACTGCATTGGATTTTTCAGGCGGCAAGTGCCAGAGTCAGAAATATTGACCATAGATGTGAAGCCCGGATGGAAGAAGGGAACCAAGATTACTTTCCCAGATAAAGGGAATGAACAGCCAAACCAACTTCCAGCGGACCTTGTGTTTGTAATTGATGAGAAGCCCCATGAGTTATACAGCAGAGATGGCAATGACCTTATTGTGAACCAAAAAGTGTCCTTAGCTGAGGCATTGGGTGGAACTACTCTAAATCTCACCACACTTGATCATCGCAGCCTATCAATCCCAGTGACAGACATTGTGAGCCCTGGCTATGAGCTTGTTGTCTCTAAGGAAGGTATGCCAATTGCGAAAGAGCCTGGTAACAGAGGCGATTTGAGGATCAAATTTGAGATTAAGTTTCCGACAAAGCTGACACCTGATCAACGAGCAGGACTAAAGCGCGCTTTGGGGGGTTGAGTTGGAGGTGATGGATTGTTTCTTCAATGTATATTATTAGCCAACAGCTTTGAGCATAGATAGAGTTTGAAGCTGCTGCATTTGTTTAAAGTTTAAACCCTAGTCTTGGAGATTTTGCCTTTAAGATTTGGCCCCAAATGACTCTTCATAAATTTTTCTGTGTGTATTCACTCTGTTCATTCTTTGTAATTGGCCCATCACTTTTCTGGTACTTGTAATTAGTGGGGTTTTTTTTGGCCAGGTTTCATGTTCTTCATGGGGTCTTGCAGAATGGTGAACTCTCTTCCTGTGATGCAGAATGTTCTGTATCAAATCTTTTATTATCGTTTTAGATAAGATCGTAGAACTACCATACTATTTTCAGGTCAATAACATAAAATGGATTCTGGTTTTGTTCAAGTCATTACTTTAGCCGAAATTGCACCAAGTAAAACACTTAATCTTATGTATTATATATGCAATCTACATGAGAAATATTATAATAAATAGTCTAATCATAACATGGACACATTTTTTGGTGGGCTTCTAACATGGGTTTAAATTAATTGTCCTTGAATTTTTTATGTATTATTTTGCCCTTTAAAATTTGTTATATATTAGCATTATAATTTTTAATTTTTAAAAATTATATTATAATTATTAAAAATATTACTAATTATTCCTTAAAAGAACATTATTAGTTAAAAAAATCATTAAATATAATATATTTGTTGTAGAAATGAAATATGTATTAGTCCCCTTTTAATAACTACACGGAATAGATACATTACTTTTTTATATATATATATATATAAAAAAATTAATTATATTTTGAAGCATGTAAGAAGGATTATGGCTATTGGGATTAACGAATCTCGTGGTTTGAATTTATTGTGGCGAAATTACTTAAAGGTATTTGGTTTGTTACAATTAATTACTCAATATTTGTTTTTTTACAACACAATTACATAAAGTTGCTAAAATATGTACTTATCCTTAACACAACTTAAAGTTTTTAATTTGTTACAATTAACTACCCAATTTTTTTTTTCGACAAAACTACTTAAAACACATTTTTTGTGGCTACCCTCCCTTAATATTATCAACTTTTGTTGACGTGACACTATAAATGTACAAGTGTCTCATGTTTATTTTTATTGGTTAATGTCATAATTATTTTTAAAAATTAATAGAAAATCACTTTAAAACAAAAAAAATATTTAGAAAATAATAACTTGATAAAAAGTAAACTTAAAATTTAAAAAGAAATATTTTAATTAATATTAAATATTAAAACAAAACTAAACTAAACCCAAGCCCTTTATTTTATTCTAGTTTATTTCTTTTTAATTAGTTAAGTTTTAGGTTTGGTTTTTATTACATTATTATTTTTTTAGAAAAATATTTTTGTATTTTAAATTAATTTTTATAAATAATTATGACATAAACCAATAAACATGTGATACCTATACATTTATAGTGCTATGTCAGGAAAAATTAACGTATTAAGAGTGGGTAGCTATAAAAATTGTGTTTTAATGACCTTGGATAGTTATGCCATAAAAAAAAAAGTTGGGTTGCTATTTATAACAAACCAAAAAAATTTAGGTAGTTTCGTGGTAAATTTTTCTTTCATGTTAGCAAAAGTTAACAATGTTAAGGATGGGTAGCTATGAAAGTTGTGTTTTAGTTGATGTAAAAATAAAATTAGATAGTTAATTGTAACAAACCAAAATCCTTGAGTAATTTTGCTACGAATTTCTCTAAATTTATTAAAAAAATTATGAAATAAATTTATTATTCTTAAAAGTCCAAATTACTACGAAGAGCACTCCCAATGTATATTCTACTTTATCTTTTAAAATACATTCTTAAAACACACATTTTTTATTTTACTTCTAAGTTTTATATTATACCATATATCAGTTTTTCTATATATTTCTCTACATTATTTAAATATTATATCTTTAAACATATTTTATTAATTAAAGTAAAACAAAATAATTGAAAAAGAAAAAAGAAATAATAAATATATATACTAAATGGAAGAGAGAAAGCTTATAAAGAAAAATAATAATATTAAAATATTATATAAAAGATATGTAAATATAGATATGAATTAATTAGAGTTTGTGCATAGCTATTATAAATATATGTATAAATGAGCTAGAAGATGTTTTGTGAGTTTTAGCTAAATATTATAGAGAAAATGTATTACAAAATACACCACCAAAACATATTTTTTTTATAATTTAACTCAAACTTTTACATTATACCATACATCAGCTTCTCTATTTTTTATCTACATCATTTAAATATTATATTTTTAAAAAATATTTTATTCATTTTAAGAAATAAAATAATTAAATATAATAGTATCATACTCATATATATACAAAAATTTATAAAAAAATAAAAAAAATATTTATAGTTTGATGAATAGTGTTTCACTACATATAGAAAAATATTATTTATTTAAAAGAAAATATATAATTTTATATTACTCATTAAAAAACTATTTAGCAATTTTTATTAAATATTTTAGCTCATTGGTTAGGATTGTAGTAAGATATCATAAATCCAAAGTACAAAATATAATAATAGCAATTGTTATTATTTACTATGTTGTACATAAAAAAAATAGTATACTGGTGGGTGACGCGGGTAATATAACCCACTAACCAAACAGCGCCTTATGCAGTATCGCAAACCCAGTGAAACGACCGTGTTGTCATGCAAGCAACACACTTTATTATTTTTTTAGCTTTAAAAACAATCAATCAATCAAGAACAACTCCCCAAACAAAAAAATCCCCAATTTAAACCTATCGCTTTTTGCGCGATTCCATTGAAATTTCTCAAACCACTTTGGATATCAACTTCTCTTTCGGGATCTTGGATCGCTTTTCTCCCCTGGTGAGTTTCCCGGTTTCATTTCACAATTTTTAAGTTGATCATCGAACTGGGTTTGATTTGATTGTTTATATTATTATATAATTGAATTTTGATCGTAAGTTTTGTTTTGAATTGAACTTGTTATGTACAAGAATTCGTGATCTTATTAATTATTGGAAGTGTGGCACTATATTTGTGAGTTTTTATAGCGATTTTCGATTTTAGGGTTCTTTCTTCTGCAAGATTTTTTGCTTGAGCGATTGGTTTAGAATTTGATTTTGATTTATATGTTAGTGATCTCAGATTATTGATCTGCTTTTATGGTTATGAATTGGGTCTTCGGTGAAATGGTGATTTCAGATTCCTATGGCTGGGTAGATCTTCGTCTTCATCGAAGATCAAGATCATAATGAATAGTTAGATGTTTGTTTCACATATTCTAATTACTTATTATCGGATCAGTTTATGCTCAAAATAAGATTATTTATTTATTTTGATCATTTGGTTTATCCTATATATAATATATATTTCTTCTGTGGAGTGTTACCTTCTTTATGATTCGGAATTGTTGTTTGTTAATGACTATGTTATCACGTGTTGCATCTGCTAATAGCTGGTTTTGCTGTCTGAAGAACAGGTGGCTGATTGTTTGATCAATTGAAGGTATGAAGCCTGGAGTCTCTACTTTGAATCCATATGCAGCGGCTTACATTCCACTCTCGAAGAGAGAGTTGGAACCTGCTCTAATGTCCCCGAACCAGCACTACCACAATGCTTCTTTTGAAGGAAGTTTTCATGTTCCTGCAGAACAATTTAGTCAAGATGTTTTCTCTGTGAGGAACCAGCCTCTCCACAGTTCTTTTGGTGGATCATCGCAGAATGTGAATGTAGGATTAGAAAAACAGATTTTGGATGAAGAGTTCGATATTGATTTGGATTTTCTTCAGATGACATTTCCTGGTTTGTCTGAGCAGTCACTTGCTGGTGTTTATTTGGCAAACAAGGGTGACTTAGAAGCCACTGTTGACATGCTGAACCAACTTGAGGTAAATACTCTTCTTTACTTTTCTAGTTGTTTAATACTTAAGATAATTAACTAGAAAGTGTTTGTTTTCCCATCTTTAAACTACTCATAATTGAATAGCTGTTAAATCATGGTTATTTTTTTTTAATAGGAGCTATGCTCAATTATTGATTTATTTTCGATTATCATATGTACAGACAATGATTTGGCCTGGCTGAGCTGTTAATTGTCTATATGCTTGAGCCTTATCTTTGACTTTGTCATTACAATTTCTAATTAATCTTTCCGTTTGACCTTTGATTGTGAGCAATTCATTTTCTTAGTTCTATATGATCCTAACCTATTGCTGCAGAAAGTTTGAAATAAGTTGTTTTTGTCTTGTTAGAAGGCGTAGAACACAATTTCCCCTATTTTAAGGCTTATAACTTGTTTTTACCAATTAAAAGGCTTAGAACATATTTTTACCATTTTATTAGAAGGTTTTTTTATAAGGGTGATAATTGTGTAGGTTAATACAGTGAGTGAATTTGAAGTTCTGGGTTGTGTTATGCTCTAAACTTCTGAAGGAATTTGCTATTAGCTTGCCACTGTTATAAATGGTTTATAAATTTTGATAGACAACTTTATCCTAATGGGACGTTGAGCATCTAATGTCCTAGCACATGCAAATTATGCTCGAGGCACATTGCTTGTCTGGATTTTTTTCCTTCTCTCTCTGTCTTCTTTTATTTATTTATTATTATTTTAAAGTCAGTTTCTTTGTTACCCCGGGTAGTAACATCAAAATTTGGATAGGTTTTAAGAAAGTGCTCAGTAAATATTATGGTTTATGATTATCCTGAAATCACGACTTTGTAACACTATGATCAGTTCCAAATTAATTCATATATTATATTTTAGCCATTTCTTGAGAGGCAAAATGTTTTTCTGTTTTTTTAGTTCCATACGGTCGAGTCTTCTGAGAGTCTTCCGGATACCTTGGATATTGGTGATGTTTCTGAACCTGGGTCATCAGCTCACTTTGCATCGTTGAAACTGAAGAACATATCAGGTTCAGCTGAAGGTTCATCTGAGTCTGCAGACTCCCAGGTTGTCTCCTGATTTAACAGTCAAAAGCAGTGGCAATGGTTTTAACTTGGCATGTTGGCTTTGTAGGTAAGAAGTATATTAAATAGGGAATATTCCCATGGGAACACAAGAGGTACATAATACAGCTATGGTTGTATAGTTCTCAGATGCTTGGTTTCTTTCTTCTCTGCTTTCTGGCACCTTACTTTTGTTTGACAGGCCAAAAAGCCTGTTGTGCCGGTAGCTTAGCTTGCAGCTTGCACCTCTCTAAAATGAAAGTGATCTTTGCTTTGTTCATTTTATGCTATTTTTCTCTATTGTTTTGTTGCAAAGGGCATCAGATTATAAAAATCTTACTAAGACTACTACGGTATGTGATGGGGTTGAGTTAAAATGTACTGCAGTTACGGTATACAGTTTGTTGGTCGATCAATGAATGTTCTTCATGTGTTCTTATATTTCAGTAATTGAAGGCCTTCGACATTTAATAACATGAAGAACCCCATTGCACGATTTATCATTTTTTTTTAATACTAAAAGTACAAGCTTAAAGTTGTTAGTTTAGTAAGAATTTTATTATACTTCGGATTAAAGGAAGGAAAGAGAAAACTGGAGTTTGATTATTTGTGCATCTTTCAGTACAATGGTATAATTGAAATGTTTTATAAAATTCGCTAAAAAGAAAATGAAAGGAGAAAAAATATCGTAAATTATGCATGGTAAAGGCGTTTATCATCCAAGAGGCAATGGAGACTTATAACTACATAAAATGATGAGTGCACGGTACTGAATTAGATATGTAAAACGACAAGTGCATGTGAAAAATGGTATTAAAGGACAACACACGACGAAAAAAGACCATTAACATGTATCTATAAAATAGAAAATTAAAATTTAAAAATATTTTTAAATATTGTAATAATATAAAAAATTAACTAAATAGGTAAAATTATATCACAATGTATTAAAATGAGTCTCACCAATGAATGTTTTATCCTTTAAATAAGTTTACTTTTATTTATAATTTATAACTCACTATTCATCCACGTAAATATATAATATTAATTTTTTATATTCTTTTTCTTAGGCTCTTTTTTTTTTTTCTCTTTTTATATATCTATATATATTTATATAGTTATATAACTAATAAATGATTTTTATTTATATTTTATAATATTATTATATTTCATTTTTTTAATAAATTTTTATTGCTATTTTTTATGTTTTATTTTATTTTAGCACATGATTACATATACATTATATTTATATCTTTTTTATATAAAAAATATGTAGATAATAAATTTTTTTTGTTTTAACCGTTTGTAATTATAATGAAATATTTTAAATATTTAATGGAATATACTTTTACACTAACTAAAAATAAATATTTATTAATTATATTAATATAAATTCAAATATTATAAAATATCATTATTATAATTACATAGATATTAATTATATTAATATAAATTTAAATTTAAATGTTATAAAATATCATTTTTATAATAATATATAATACAAAACTATATATTTAACTTATATTAATATAAATTTAAATATTATAAAATATCTTTATAATAATATATAATATATAATATGAATTTTTATTAAGAAATTATCATTTATGATTGAAAAAATTATCATATTATATATAGATATATTTACAAAAATTATAAACAATGTTTTGGTTTAATTTTTTATTTAATATGTTTATATCATTCTTTTATATATGATATTTTTTATTTATTTGAAATTTATATGACAATGATACAAATTTAATAAAATAATTAATGCATTCTATAAATAAAATCAAGCAAATGTGCATTACACAGTACTTGTATCTAGTATTATAATATAACAATGTGATATTCAACTTATAGCAGGAACACTTTGAACACTTAATACATCAATAGTGTTATAACTTATAGCATAAAGTAAAACATACAAGATAAGGGATAAGATTTCCTGACTAAAGCCAAAGGCTAAAAGACATTATATTTATTTAAAAATTGTTTCATGGTTGACCTCGTAGTCAGAATCATATGTTGGATCCTCGTGAAGTGGGTTCTATCCTGTCGGTTCTTCTTCATCTTGATCACTGCCAGCTGGAGGACAAGTGTCGCAGTTTGTATATTTCATATCCCATTATTTTCCTATGTACTGGAAGAAATAAGGATCTTGCATATCTGGAGTGTCGGCATGTGGGTCTTGAGAATCTTCAAAGTAATTATTTTTTCGCAAAATTACCCCTTTAGTGTCAGTCAATTTGTATAGTGACTGATTTTTTCTCTCTAAAGTTTCTTTTAGTGTGGCGGTCTGATTTGTTTCATTTTTTGCAATGTAGAAGGCTTCAAGAGCCCTTGTTATCTTGCAAGTATAGTCAGAAGGGAACGTTTCCCAAGGAGCGTCTTCTTTTGGCTTGGGCCATAACTCATGAGGTATATTATGATTTTTCTCAAACTCACTTTTTTGGATGTCCATGTATTATTGGCCCCCAAGACCGCATAGTGGCTCTTCTTTTGACATGCAGACTTCGAATGTTGGATTGATAACTATATTTTGTTTTGTATCAAGTTTGGCATTAAGACAAAGAAATAGAACAGTATAACAGTTAGGGGTGGCAATTCGTGTTATCGTGTCATAATCGTGTCGACACGATTATGACACGACACGATTAGAGTAAACCCGTACACGACACGTTTATTATTCGTGTCAGAAATCCAAACCCGTACACGACACGATTATCTTAGCGGGTCACACGTGTCGACACGATAACACGTTTAATAAATTTGTCATTTGACACAAATCTAAAACTGACACAATTAATACACAATTAAACATGTAATGACACGACACGAAATTGGCACGACACGAAATTGACACGATTAACATAATATAAATAAATTAAAATGTTATATAATCTTAAACGTGTCTTAAGCGTGTCATTTTCAGGTTAAGCGGGTTGACCCGAAAATGACACGTTTAATAAACGTGTGTTACCCAAACTCATTTATTTCGTGTCGTTTTCGAGTCGTGTCACCGTGTCGTATCGAAAATTGCCAGCCCTAATAACAGTTCATTAGGCTGGCAACATTTGGGTCTGGTGGGTAGATGAAAGTAGGCCTGTCATTATGGACCTTTTTCGATTTAGCCGATAAGACCTTTTTCCATGTTCCCAATGGAGCAAACCATGACAGAATGTCCATTTGGACTTGGTAAGCCGATTTGAACCTTTCTTGGTCCAGATGATTTTATGGATGTGTGCAAGACCATAGTTTGTACCTCAACAGCTATTGTAAAAACTGGTCAAACACCAAAAGAAGTGAGCTACTGGTTTTGGTGTGAAGATAGCGCTCGAAGAGGTAGGATTTGAGCAAATGGATGTTGGGAAAACTTATATAGGATCTTTATTTATTTTCATGTAGATCTAATATTAAACAAGTTAATATGAGACAACCTAGAACATGTTTCTAAAATTGAATTCAAAGATAAATAATGATAAGAATACTTACATTATACGCAGCGGGATAATAGAGTCTTTCCTTCAGTTTCTCTAACATTTGTATCCTTTCTGTCGTAGAGTATTACCAAGAAACTGAACCGATCTTCAATTTTCTTCACAGTCTTCCAAAGTATCATTGGAATCACCTAGACTATAGTGGGAAATTCTCAATACATGAGATAGATACAAAGAGAAGAAGAGAAAAAGAAAAATAAGGCTTAGAAAATGACTTATGTTTAAAGAGAATCTAAAACCTATCAGAAACTTGTGTTTCAACTTATGTTTTCAACTCTCACTTAACATTCCTTTTATAGACTCAATTAGGTCATTTATTTTATTAAAAAATCAATAAAACAATAGTCAATTAACAGCCCTAGGTCGAAATTATCATGGGCTTTAGGCCAGTGAAATTTCTCATTTAATTATAAGTCTGTTGGACTTAAAATCAAGGCATGTATTATTTTATATTGATTTAATTAATTAAATAATTATTTAAATCCTTTATCAAATTAATTATTTATAATTTGAACGTTGATTTAAACTTATTTATTAATTCAGATACAAATTTATCTTAATTAATAAATCTGCCATAATTTCTCTTTTCTTCTCTAAATTGTATAACTCTGTGAAACTATCCAAAATAGACCTGGTCAACTTTGATAATTCTAATTGAATTAAATCAATTAATTGAAACTATCTAGATGATTTTATCCAAGGTACAGTGGGGACCATAGGCCTATGGAATCAAGCTCCAATAAGTTATCATAAATCTAACAAATAAATTTAATAACTTATTAATTCCTCGTAACTCCACTAAAGACTTGGAATTGCACTCTTAATTTCATAGAACGATCTATAAGTAATATAGATACATTATTAATTATCCATTGTTACAACCATAATTGCTAGTAGAATTATTGATAGACTATGTAAACCTTGTGATTTTTATGCTGTGGGGTAAACCTTGTTACCCACTGGGGAATTAGTAGTATCCAGGAGATGGGTCAGATCTTTGCCAGTGACAGTGGAGGGCAGTGAGTTGTCAGTGGACTTGATAGAGTTAGTTATGACTGACTTTGACATGATACTGGGTATGGATTGGTTGGTGAAGTATGAGGCAACCATTGATTGTAGAAGGAAGATGGTCACCTTTGAGCCTGAAGGTGAGGATCATTTTGTATTTGTTGGTACTGTGCATGGACCTCGTATACCTCTGATTTCTATTTTGAAGGGTAGAGATCTTCTGCAAGGAGGTTGCATTGGGTTCTTAGCCAGTGTGGTTGACACCACTCAGGTCATGCCAGTGAGACCAGAAGAGACCATATTAGTCTATGAATTCCTGGATGTATTTCCAGAAGATTTTCCAGGGTTGCCACCACACAGACAAATAGAGTTCGTGATAGAACTGGCACCAGGTATAGAGCTAGTGTCTAGAGCACCTTACAGAATGGCCCTTGCTGAGTTGAAATAATTAAATGTACAGTTGCAAGAACTGTTGGATTCGGGTTTTATCAGACCTAGTTTCTCACCTTGGGGTGCCAGTGTTTGTAAAGAAGAAGGATGGTTATCTGAGGATGTGTATTGATTATAGAGAACTGGATAAGCTAACAATCAAGAATAAGTATCCTTTGCCAAGGATAGATGATCTGTTTGATCAGTTGCAAGGTAATAAGGTATTATCAAAGATCGACCTTCGTTTTGGTTATCATTAGTTGAGGGTCAAGGAGGGAGATATACTGAAGACTGCTTTTCGTACCAGGTATGTGCATTATGAGTTCTTAGTCATGTCTTTTGGATTGACTAATGCCCATGCTGCTTTTATGGATATGATGAGCAGAGTGTTCAAAGATTATCTGGACCAGTTTGTGATCGCCTTCATCGATGATATTCTGGTTTATTCTCAATTTGAGTCAGAGCATGAGCAGCATTTGAGGTTGGTTCTACAGAGACTGAGGGAACACAGACTGTTTGCAAAATTCAAGAAATGTGAGTTCTGGTTATCTCAAGTATCCTTTCTCGAGCACATTGTCAGTAAGAAGGGGATTAGAAGTTTGAGGCAGTCAGAGATTGGCCAAGGCCAAAGAATGCTTCTGAGGTTAGAAGTTTCCTTGGATTGGCAGGTTATTATAGGCGTTTCGTGGAAGGGTTCTTGAAGATTGCTACTGCATTGACTGAGCTGACACGCAAGAATCAGAAATTTGTGTGGTCAGACAAATGTGAGAACATCTTCTAGGAACTGAAGCAGAGATTGATTACAGCTCCAGTTTTGAGTCTTCCAACAGATCAGGAGAAGTATGTGATTTATTGCGATGCTTCTCATCAGGGTTTGGGCTGTGTTCTGATGCAGTCACGGAAGGTAATTGCTTATGCTTCATGTCAGCTGAAGGAGTATGAAAAGAGATATCCCACTCATGATTTAGAGTTGGCGGCTGTGGTTTTTGCTTTAAAGATATGGAGGCATTATCTTTATGGGGAGAAGTGTGAGATTTATACAGACCACAAGAGCCTGAAATACTTATTCACACAGAAAGATTTGAATATGAGACAAAGGCGTTGGCTGGAGTTAGTAAAAGATTATGACTGTGAGATTTTGTATCATCCAGGAAAATCCAACGTGGTAGTTGATGCTTTAAGCCGGAAGGGTCTGGGGTAGATTTATAGTGCAAGGTTGATAACTAGAGAGTTAGCTGATGATATGACTAGAGCTGGTATAGAGTTGCTGGTAGGCCAGTTGGCCAATATTACGCTACAGTTTACGCTGTTGGAGAGAATTAAGGAGGGTCAGTTGGGTGATCCACAACTAATCAAGATCAGAAAGGATGTTTTGGCTGGAGTATCCAGAGATTATACAGTGTCTGAGATGGGCTTATTGAGATACAAGGGGCGGATATGTGTTCTGTTAGACACTGCTATGAGGATAGAGATTCTGGATGAATCTCATACTACACCTTACTCTTTGCATCCAGGCACCATGAAGATGTATCAGGATGTGAGATCATTGTATTGGTGGCCGGGGATGAAGAGAGATGTAGTAGAGTATGTGGCTAAGTGCTTGACATGTCAACAGGTCAAGGCTGAGCATCAGAGGCCGGCAGGGTTATTGCAGTCTCTGGATATCCCAGAGTGGAAGTGGGAGGACATCACGATGGATTTCATGGTGGGCTTACCCAGGACTGTTGGTCAGCATGATTCTATTTGGGTGATAGTGGATCGCTACACCAAGTCATCTCACTTTTTGCCAGCGAGGACTACATATACAGTTGATCAGTATGCAGATCTCTATGTGAGAGAGATCGTGCGCCTCCATGGAGCACCGAGGTCGATTGTGTCAGATCGGGACCCCACTTTTACTTCCAAGTTCTGGGGGAGTTTACAGAAGGCCATGGGAACACAGTTGAAGTTCAGTACTGCTTATCATCCCTAGACAGATGAGCAATATGAGAGGACGATCCAGATATTGGAAGACATGTTGTGGGCATGTGTGCTGGACTTTGGTGGATCTTGGAGTAAGTATCTACCTTTGATAGAATTTTCCTACAACAACAGTTGTCAGTCTACCGTTGGAGTTGCACCTTATGAGATGTTGTATGGTAGGAAGTGCATATCTCCCATTCATTGGGATGAGACAGGTGAAAGGAGATACTTGGGTCCTGAGGCAGTTCAGAGGACCAGTGAGGCCATTGAGAAGATTAGAGTTCAGATGTTCGCTTCTCAGAGTAGACAGAAGAGCTATGTAGATCCCAAGCGCAGGAAGGTGGAGTTCCAAGTGGGAGACTATGTCTTCCTTAGGGTATCGCCATGGGAATGGGTGAGAAGGTTTGGGAAGAAGGGTAAGTTGAGCCCTAGATTTGTAGGTCCATTTGAGATCCTGGAGAGGATTGGTCAGGTGGCTTACAGGTTGGCCTTACCTCCGGCATTGTCCGCAGTGCATAATGTGTTTCATATTTCAGCTCTTCGGAGGTATGTATCTGATGTGACTCATGTTTTGAGCTATGAAGATCTGGAGCTTGAGGCAGATCTCTCATTTGAAGAGCAGCCAGTCCAGATACTTGACAGAAATGACAAGGTCCTCAGGAATAAGACGATACCTTTGGTTAAGGTATTGTGGAGGAACAGCAAGGTCGAGGAAGCGAACTGGGAGTTGGAGTCAGATACGCAGAGTCAGTATCCCGAGCTGTTCAAGTAAATTTCGAGGATGAAATTTCTGTAAGGAGGGGATAGTTGTAATGTCCCAAAATCCCTAATGCGGTTTAATGGATGGATTAGTAGGCTGGGAGGGCCATAATTGTTTTATTATGCCACTAAATGATTATATGCATGTTTATGTGAATTATATTATAATATGATGTTAAATGCATGCATGTGGGTCCACATTTCATTATATGGTAATTTGGTCTGTTGAGGGCATATTTGTGTATTTTGGTGCATATTGTGATTTATGGATGAGATCTCATTATTTTGGGGAAATATTCGAGCTATTCGGCATGAGACGGTCTTAGATTGCAAATTAGCTGTGTTTGTCATAACGGGGTCAATTATTGGGATATTAGATAATGAGAATGTTTATTTGATGATATATTGGGAGTTATTGAGATCAGGAGGAAATTCTGGGAGTTTTGACTATTTTGTCCCTGAGGGTGTTTTCGGGACCCCGAGCATTAGGTTTTATTTGAGGTTACTTAAGCCTGAAGTAGTCTGTCAGAAAGAACTTTACGTTAAATCACCTTTTTCTCTCTTCCGTTAGTTCTTTTACCGTTCGTGGCAATTTTGAAGAAATCTTGAGTTCTAGGAGTCGGAATCAAGCGAGGATCGAGGCATAGCGATCCTAAGAAAGATTAGAAGCTTCTTGACTGAAGGATTTAGCGAGAAATAACCCAATCAAAGGTAATCCAAGCTTTAAGTCTTGAGTTTTAGAGTTTCTAAACTTTGAATTGGATTTTGTGTGTCGATGAGTTTTTGATTATTTTGAACCTCGGGATTTGATGATTTTGGATCATAGGGATGTTTGGGAACTTTGATTTTTGGATTTGGATATGTTTAGGTATGTTTTTAGAAGGTTTAGAATGTGGAAAAATTGAGTTATGGCTGGTTCCCAGGTGGGGGTCGCGGCCCAAGCTCGATGCTGAAGGAGGTGAAGTTTTGTGTGTGCTGGGGGCCATGGCGCTGGGTAAGGGGCGCTGCGGCGCTTTCCCCTGGTGTTTTTGTTTTGGCTGGGGGCCACGACTCATAAGGGGTTTTGAGGCCAAATGGGTGTTTTTATCATGGGAACTCAATTTTAGGCCTCGGGATCGTTCATATTACCCGGTTTAGTGGGATTTGGTGTCCCGGAGGCTAGGTCTTGGTTCAAGAACCTTTGTTGTTCATTTTATAGATGGAATCCTATATTTGGTTATGACTAGGTGACCGCTCGAACCAGAGGTAAGAAAACTACACCCTGTGTATATGACATGCGTGGTTGTTACAGAGGCATGTTGGTTGTTGAATGTGGACATTGATTGCATATCAAATGCTTAGCAAATCTTGCTTACTTGTGTATGCCACCGACTATTCAGAATTGGCACTGGTCATGTATTACTGACCTGGGAGTTAGGAACGGCATAAGCGTCATGAACGCAGAGCCGATAAAAGATTAGATCTAACCGATATCAACGTTGAATGACTCTAGGAGCATTAATGCTGGACCAGCCCTAAGGTCGATGAAAATTATAAGCGCTTGACTAGTCTAAGACTAGTTACTCAGAGCCAGGGCCAAAGGCCTAGGTGACTGTTTGTGACATGTCTAGGGAGCGGAATCCCATGGTTGTGACTCTATGGTCACGTGGTAGGTTATGTTGGTGACTAGTTCATCAAACACCTATCTTGATAAGCTAGTGAAAGGATCACTTATTTGTAAAGCCCAGGTGACCCTATCGTCACATGGCTTATGGGAACGGAACCCACCTTAGTGACTTTTGCAACTATTACTCCTCTATTTTGGACTAAATGTCCTGAATGATTATTATGATCATTGTTGATATTATATTCATGCAGTGTAGAGTTTTCTTGCTGGGCTTTCGCTCATGGGTGCTATGTGGTGCAGGTAAAGGGAAAGAAAAGCTCACCCATCCTTGAGTGGAAAGCTTAGGTGGTGATGTGTACATATGCAGCCACTTGACCACCATTGCCAAGGAGTTCTCAGGGGAACTAGGGGTGTTGACCGCGTTTTTGGCCAACGACGTGAGAACGTCAAAAACGATGAAGCCTTCAAGAGAAATAAAACGACACAGACGGTTTTGAAAAGAAAGTAAATAACACACGTAATTTTTATAGTGGTTCAGCCCCAATATGTTAGTAATAGCCTAATCCACTTAGAGTTGTGATTATAGACCTGTACCCAAGATCAGATGAACCTGAGTCAACTGAGTTTCTTCAGTACAGATTAAGAGAATACAATAACTCTCTCATTTACAAGCACTTTCTCTCTCTAAAATATAAGAGTTCAAAAAAGAAGACCCTTTTCTAATCCCATAAGCCATATATTTATAGGCTTAGGATCATACATCTACTATCCCCTAGAATCGGGATATTTTATTATATTTATTACATTTAAATTACAAAAATATTCAAAATGTAACAGAACACCAAATTTGTGGGAAGAATGAAAGATTCCCACGTATGTCAAGACCGATTCTTGTTGAAGCCGTTTCTGGGAATCTTGACGTAGCCTGTTCCACCTGGTTGATGAATATAACCTTCTGGTCGGCCATACCTCTACTGGACAGTTACGCTCTTGACCAGGCAGTCATGTACTTAGCTGGTATAACATGACAATCTGGTCTAACATGGCACATCTCTGGTCTAACATGGCACACTGGTCTAGCATGACATTTATCTGGTCTAACATGGCACACTGGTCTAGCATGACATTTCTCTAGTCTAACATGGCACACTGGTCTAGCATGACATTTCTCTGATCTAACATGGCACACTGGTCTAACATGGCATACTGAGCTACTCCTAAGCCAAGTCACTTTATCACAACTCTGAGGAGCCAATATATTTATTGACTTATTAATGTGTCTTTTACGGACCATGTATTGCCACTTGTCACCTCTATTGCCACGTCATCGATCTCCAATTTTGTGGGGATAACAAGGGGGTTACCTTATTTTTGCCGCTTAGGACGGCGGGCTATAAATTTGAACTGTAATGACCATTTTGAGTTGTAAATAACTTGTAAATGTTTTGATGGGCCCATGATTCGATCGTGAGCCTTAAGGTTCGAAAACCCGAGCCTAAAACTAAGCAAAACCATGCCTAGCCAAAAATAGACAGGTGGCCCGTGACATGCCCCCAAGGGCCACGGCGCGCCCCCCCAGACAAACAGCCACCTATCTAGGTGCTAGGGGTAGGCCGCGACTTGCCCTTGACAATCGTAGTGTGCCTGCCAAACAGAGCCCAGTGAAGGCTCTGGGGTTCACTCAAGTCGCAACCCCCATGAACTCGCTCACGACTTGACCCTATGAACCCAGCTCCCATCCATATTTCTCAAACCAAACTCAACAAAAACCACTTCTAAAGAAACCCAATATCAAAACCAAACATTAATACAACATAACCACCAATCTAACAGCAAAACCCAAGCCTATAAACACTCAAAACACCATCAAATACTCAATTATACAACCAAAACTCTCAAGCTTTCAAAAAACATAAAAATAGAGTAAAAACCTTAAAGCTCAAGCTGAAAATCCTTACCTCAATCCCAGAATTATCTCTAAGCTTTACTTAAACTAAAACCTAGCCCAAATAACTTCAAATCTCCTAAAGTTCAAGCTTCAAAATCAACCGAGTGGGAGAGAGAGAGAGAGTATGATCAAGTGAGAAGAGAGATAACCCTTGTTTTCTGCCTTAGTTCCTTCTATAGCCAGTTTAGCTTAAGTATATCTAATAGCCTAAATGACCAAAATGCCCCTAAGGCCATCTAAAACCTTCAAAGCCACCCAAGGGCAAAATTGTCATTTCCACCTACCCCGTTAATCATAATTAACGTCCTCAAATTCCCATTACTCCCAATATCCTCGAGTAATTATCAAATCATATCCCATTACCTGCTCATCCCCGTTAATGTACTAAACACCAATTTACCCCTAGGCTCACCCCGAGCCCGGTAATTAACCCCGTTATGATCAAACCGCTAACTTGCATCCTATGATAGTCTGATGCCGAATAGCTCAAAAATATCCCCATAATAATGTAGTCTCACCCAAATATCACATACATGCACATAAATATACAAATATGCCTTCAACGGCCAAAGTTACAAAAATCCCCTTTTTATAACAAACGGGCCCACATGCATGAAAATACCATCATATTAAAATATAACTCACATAATCATGCATATAATCACATATTAAACCAATTAAGGCCCTCTTGCCCCCTAATCCAGGCACTAAGTCACATTAGGGAATTTGGGACATTACAGTAATACCCATCTTTATCGCCAATAATTCTTTTAGGGTAGAATGATAGTGGAGCTAAGGATCTTTAAAGTGGCCACTCTTGTATCCACATATTTTTCTATTCCCTTTCTTACCCTGTTCAATTAGGACATCTCCCCAATACCGATCACTAGCGTCTGTCTGCAAGATTCGTTTTCCATCAGAAGGAATTTGCAAAGGTGGTAGTGTCTGCATCTTCTCCTTTAGTTTTTTTACTGCTACAGTTTGCTCTTATGACCATGGTGGAGTTTCTTTTTAAGCATGTCGCTGAGTGGTCTTGTCATCTCCGAAAGCCAAGGGACAAAATCTCATAAATAATTTACAATTCCTAAGAACTGTTGGATTTGGACCTTTGTGAAGTTCTTTTCGGGAAACTTCAGTAATTCTTGGGCTATATAAGGTTGGGCCTCATATTGGCCTTTAAAAAGCTTCATTCCCAGAAACTCAATTTGGGCTTGTCCAATGAGCATCTTCTTTTCGGATAACATGACCCTATGGGCTTCTGTGAGAGAGATGAACTGGGCTAGTAGATTGTGATTGACTTGTTCATCTTGTGAGAGCAATATATCATCAATGTAGATTATGGCCTTATCTAGAATGGGTTGTAGATTCTGCTAGTGGCCTTTTGGAATAGTGATGAGGCTGTTTTGAGACCAAAAGGAAGGACAATCCACTGTTAGTGGTGATTTGGAATGCAGAAGGCCGTTTTGGGCCTATCTTCTTGTTTGATACCCAATTGCCAAAATTTCGTCTTTAGATCAAATTTCGAAAATATTTTAGCCTTTGATAGGCTTGCAAATAAGGAATTCTTGTTTGGCAGGGGGAATTTATCATCTACCAAAAATTCATTCAAGGGATTGTAATTAATGACCAGCCTTTGTTTTCCCTGAGCCTGTTCGAATCTCTTATTGACGTAGAAAGCATGGCATGCCCATGAAGAGGTGGTTGGTTTAATCAATCCTTGTTGTTGTAGTTCCTTGCATTCTTCGGTTGCCATTTGCTGATGCTCTGGGTTCATTCCTGGGTGACTTGCCTTGGTAGGGTTAATGTCTTCATTGAGCTTGAATGGTAACCTGATGAAGAACTGTTGATTTTTCCATAGAGGGCATTCACATTTTTGGAGGAACTCGGCATGACTTGTGGCATAGGAATTTTCTATGAGCCTTTCTTTGACCTTGGAGAATGGATCAGGAGGCATTAGGAAATAGTTTGGTATGGATTCCCATGGAGAAAAATGTTGTTTGTAGCCAAGGCCACTAGGAAGGATTCGTAAACCATTTTTCTTGGTGTAGAGATCACAACCAATAATTAGATCTTTCCCTGGTAATTTTGAGCCAATTACTCTATGAATGATAGAGCATCCTGGGAAGAACTGTAATTTAATTGGTTTACTGATGAGCTCTGTGCAAAAGTTGCTTCCATTTGCAGCGTGGAAGTAGGGTTGCTCATGGGTTGGGTTGGTCGGGTTGAAGACATTTAAATGAGCCAACCCAATTACATCTGCTTAGAGAATCATAACCCATTCAAAATATTTTTATTGTATAACCCAAACCTACTATTTATATTGTGGGTTGGGTTTGGGTTGGGTTGGTTGGGTTATACATAATTTTTAAATATTAAAAGTTTAAAATTCCTATGAAGTTTAATTTTCAAAATCAATAATTCTTATCAGAATTTTGAAAAAAAAGATGATCAAATTAAAACATAATAACAAGAAAATGAAGTCTAGGTGGTTAAAATCTAACCATCCAAAATATTACAATCATCCAAACATAAGTCCTAAAATTATTACAATCATCCATAACATTAAAAGATAAATAGACTCTTCCATAATACAAATTAGACCAACTAGATAGTGAATAGATTAAAAAATAATTCAACCAAAATAAAAAAAAAAAATTGAATCCATCAATCAACAATAACAGTCTTGGTCTTCTCCTTTGATGTTACCTTGGCCTTGGCTTTGGTGTCTTCTACAATCAAAAAACATAAGTTAAATAATTTATTGAAAAATAAATAAGCATAAAACAAAGAACAATATTATCAAATCAGTTTATTTAGTTTATTTGCCTTCTTCAAGAAACACATTAGATTGTATTTCATCCAAATACTCCATTGATTGAATCTCTTCATGACTCTCCTTCAACCAACTTTGAGTGCATACTAGTGCCTCCACCATTTTTGGACTCAAAGAACTCCTAAATGAGTCCAGAATACGTCCACTAGTACTAAACGCAGATTCAGAAGCCACAGTAGACACAAGGATAACAAGAACATCTTTAGCAATCATAGATAAAATCTTATACCTATTAGAATTATCCTTCAACCTAAGTAGGATATCAAATGAGGAATTCATTGGATTGACTGGTTCTTCAGCCAAGTATCTGTCAACATCATTCATTTTCTCAGTCACAAACATTTGTTGTTGTTGCAAATAACTTTCCAATAATCTCCTCCTATGAGTTTCTTTGCCATCACTCTTTGGTGGTGAGTCACTTTTGCTAACCTAAAAAAGAAATACAAACAACAACTCAACAAACAATAACATATTAAAACCAATGAAAATAATAAAAAAAATCAGCTACTAACCTTATCACCATCACTCCCACCCTCAACATTATAACAATTGTACAACTGTTGAAGGATTTGTTCCACCTTGACAAAAATCTTAGCAACGGTTTCAACATCATAAACAGTCTCAAAACAATACTTCAACTTATACCTTGGATCAAGCACAACAGCCAAAAACAACAAAGGATTGATTGTAATGCCCTACTTCCTTAGAGCTGTTACCAAGTGAGTTTAAAATGTGCATTTAACTCGCTAATCGAGGTTTTAAGACAAAAGTGTAAATAAACCACAAACAGAGTCATAAACTTTGAAAATAATTCCATTTACTGAAAATCATAAAGCGTTTAACATTTGGGATCCCAAAAATACTGTTTAGAAATATTTATAACTCAAAAGTATAACTAAATTCGGCTAAACGACAAAATCTGGGTTTAGTACAACCATCTCCCAAAATACCCCTGGTCGTGGTAGCCAGGCAGGCCAAACATGTACGCGCCGCTTCACGCTCTCCGTACTCATAGTTGGTCAACTTTCCCCTTGCCCTTACCTGCACCATAGAGCACCCGTGAGCTGAAGCCCAGCAAGAAAACCCTCACAAGCAGATAACATATGCATATTACACACTTAACATATAAACAAGCCATCATCAGGCTCACCACATACGGCCATGCCGTCCCAGGCGCTTTACTAGGCCCTAGGTTCACGGTCCACACCGTGAGGATATCCCAGGTATCCTTTAGGGTCTCGCCCTGGCAACTCGCAATCCGCGTGCTAAACGTTGCTCCCGGCCCCTTGCCGTTCTCGGCCTTGCTGCTCTCAGCCTTCGCCGTTCCCAGCCTTCGCCGTTCTCGGCCCTCACCGTTCCCGGCTCTTGCCGTTCATTCACATATATGCACACATAGCATAATTAAATGTAACGACCCAACTATCTATGAGACTTAGGTCATTAAACCTACTAGACCTAACTACAACTTCAGAGAAAACATACATAAGAAAATTCATAACTTTATTGAAACTTTGAAAAAAATAATATTTGTAATACATAAATGAGCTCATTGTTTTAAAATAAAACATAACTTTAAATAAAATTGTTTACAAAGCTAAATGCAGAAAAAGACATAAAAATGTAATATAAAGTGACTAAAAAAAATGTTGTTCTCGAATTGACACGCAGCCCATCCACTCCATTTACCTCCATACACACACCAAGCTTCCAAGAATCCTTACGCCTTTGCATCTATTTTCCTGCATCACAATAAAAGAAAAGAAGTGAGCCTAATGCCCAGCAAGGAAAACTACTAACAACATAAAACATATACATAAAATTATAACATAACATATATTATAAACATATCATACATATACTATAAACATATGACTATAAAAATGTACACCATATAAGACTATACTAATAATGGCCATTATGACATGTGATAAACCATCTACGTCCCTTGTCTAATATTTGAGGTAGGTTAGATCACATTTAGTGTATGATTGTAATGACCCACTACTCTAGACTATTTGGACCATTAACGAAACTATACATAAAACTTACATTTTTACGAAAATACCATAATTTATTGAGTAACTTGCAAAATGAGAGTTATTTACAAACAAACAGAATACTAAGAAGGATTATGGGATCCCATTGTTTTTAAAACAAAAGATGATTTAAAAATGAAAGACATTACATATTTGTTGCGGAAAATACACATAAAATCATAAAAATTTAAAAGGAGACTACATCCTCGAATCGAATAACGCTCGGCCCCTTGACTCCATTCACCATCGATACACATCCTCCAAGCGTCACGAATCTTACCGCCTCTAAAGCTTATTTTCCTGCACATAAACAGAAAGGAGTGAGCCTAATGACCAGCAAGGAAAATCTAACACATAGTCATACACATAAATTTCATAATGAACGTAAAGACATATCATAACACATAATACACTTATTATAATGGCCATTATTACTTGGGGTCCCATAGACTAAACAAGCTTATGCCCATGAGATTAGTGGGGTCCTACCAGCTAAATAGGCTTATGCCCACAATCTTTTTGGGGTCTTGTTAGTCAAATAGGGCATATGCCCAAGCCTACAACATACACATCAATAACATATTCATAACATATGAAAACATAACACATAAAATAGCATAAACATAAACATATAGATTCTAGCCTATTTTCCTTACCAAAGTTACCGGGATTATGGACCGAGTTGGGACTTTTGGAACACTCCTAAAACCATAAGAAAGAGTAAGTCTAAAGAAAGGAGATGAAATGAAAGAGATGGAAAGACTAAACCATAAAAACATACTTACCAACTTATATGCTTAAGAGCTTGGATTCCCTAACCAAAATAAGAATAAGGTTAGGGGACTGAGTAGAAGGTTTTGAGAAAGGAAATAACATAAAATACAGAAAGGAACTAGAGTTTTGGGTTTACCTTAAAGATTGCAAGATCACTCTAACCTTCACCGAAATACTATAGAACTCACTTCCCAAAGTGTTTGATAAGCTTATGATGTTTAAGCTTATAGTTTTTCCCCAAACCAAGTGTTTACACTCTCACACTCACTTAACACTAGCAGCTTCTGAACTTAGAGCAAATGGTGAATAATGGTTGGGTACTAGGTCCTATTTATAGAGTTTGGGAATGAAAATATCTTGATTTTACTTGAATAAAAATAATGGCTTTTTAGGTGAAAATCATTTGAATAATCGTTCAGCAGAGGCTGAAGACTCGTTCAGAAGATGCTGGACTGTTGAAGGAGTTTGAATGGCTGAAAGGAAAAGAATTCAAAAGTATTTGAAAATATGCTGGTGGAGGCGATATATCGCCCCCTATAGGCGATATATCGCCTGGACCTTTGTTCCCGAGGCGACCGTGCATCGATTCGTGTTTTCCGTATCTACGTGCTGCGATATATCGCCCCCTATAGCTGCGATATATCGGCATACGCTGAATATTTAAACACGAATTTACACATTTTTAGCTAAGTTTGAATGGAGTAAACAGCCTTGACTAAGCCCTCAACGTACTCAAAGCTGCTGACTGACCCTATAACATTCAAACTTTACCCTTATTTAATTTAATCCTCAAAAATACTTAATCCTTAATTACCATTCAAAACATGTGCTTAAAATCCTATTGGTTGATGTCTAAACCTTATAATATAATAATATAATCCTTAATATCAGTCACATTAATCAGACCTTAGGTTATACTTAATATTCTTAAACTATAGGTTAAACTTAGAAAATCTATAAGTACTACTATGAGTGTCCAAATAATTCCCGGTCTGAACCAAAAATCCATAGTAACAAAGATAACACTAAACATACTATAATATTACTAAACAATTAGCTAAGTAAAGTTCTTGGACTCTACAATGATAACCCATCTAGGTCCCCTGTCTAATATTTGAGGTAGGGTAAATCATAACATAACATATTAAAACATAAACTTATCATAACATAACATAAAAGCATAACATATCATACAAACATACAAGATCTCGCCTATTTTCCTTACCAAAATCGGGATATGAGTACAAATGCGGGACGTGGAACACTCCTAAAATCAACAATAAAAAAGTGAGTATTTCTAAAGGAAAGAGATGAAAAGAATAGAACTAAACCACCAAGAGAAAACTTACTGAAAAGACACCTTAAGTTCAAAGAACTTAAAAACCTAACCACAAAACCATAACAAAAGTTAGAACCTGAATGAAAACTAAAGAAACTAAGGAATCAAACAGAATTGAACTTAAGAATAAGAGTACCTTAGTTGACCTTATGGATTGGCCTAACTCCAATACTGAAATACTCTAATCCTCACTTCCCAAGTGTTTGTTAAAACTTAAGAATGGTAAAGCTTTTTCTTTCCCAACCCAAGTGTATCACTCTTATGGTCTCACTAGCACCTTGGAGTCTGATCACAGCTGAAGATTAAGTGAAAGGGCTGGGTACTAGGTCCTATTTATAGAGGTAAGGAGTGAAACTAACCCCATTTTGATTTGAATAAAAATAATGAATTTAATTGAAGATAATTGGATTTTCGTCAATCAGAGGCTGAAGACTCGGTCAAAACTAACAGAGGTAGGTCTAAAGAGTCAAAGGAGGTTTTTAAAAATTAAAACAAAAAAAAAAAAATTAAATATAGATGATATATTGTCCCTATGTGGCGATATATCGGTTGCCCCCTAGTTCCGAGTCTCCATCCATACGATCGTGCAACGTCAACGTGTTTTCTGTATTCAGCGTCAGGAAATATCGGCTCTAATGCTGCGATATATCGGCATACGTGATTGTTTTAAACAAGTAATTGTACTTTTTCAGCATAATTGAGGTTGGATAGCTACTTTGACTGAGTCAAACTTCGACCCTAACAGTTTCTGGTGAAGACTAAGTCTTATATTCCCTTATTTCATCATTAAAATAATAATTCCTTAATAAATCATGCTTATGACAAGTGTCATAATCCTATTGGCTCTATCTAAACCTTAGGTTATAATAATTATCATATTTATAACCAGCAATATTAATCAAAGGTAGGTCTAAGGAGTCAAAGGAGGTTTTTAAAAATTAAAACAAAAATAAAAAAAAAATAATTAAATATAGGTGATATATCGCCCCTATGTGGCGATATATCGGTTGCCCCCTAGTTCTGAGTCTCCATCCATACGATCGTGCAACGTCAACTTGTTTTATGTATTCAGCGTCAGGAAATATTGGCTCTAATGCTGCGATATATCGGCATACGTGATTATTTTAAACAAGTAATTGCACTTTTTCAGCATAATTAAGGTTGGATAACTACTTTGACTGAGTCAAACTACGACCCTAACAGTTTCTAGTGAAGACTAAGTCTTATATTCCCTTATTTCATCATTAAAATAATAATTCCTTAATAAATCATGCTTATGACAAGTGTCATAATCCTATTGGCTCTATCTAAACCTTAGGTTATAATAATTATCATATTTATAACCAGCAATATTAATCAAACCTTATGTTATAATTAATATTCTTAAACTATAGGTTAAACTTATAAAATCCATAACTATTGCTAGGAGTTTCCAACTAAGTCCCGGTTTGAACCAAAATCCATGAAATTTAAAATACTACAACTACTACTAGCTAGCTAATCAAGTAAACATTCTGGGACTCTACATTAAACATACACTTAAACATGAATAAACTCAATCAAAGGGCTACGCCCTGCAACACAATCATATCGGGTTGTGCCTTGCAACATAAGCTCTACGGGTACAGCAGTTTTCTTACCTGTGTCCCAAGCTTTCCAAGCACCGATGTCCTGAGCACAGTCCCCTAGTCTGAGCCTCGCTGAAACCCTAATCACAATGCACCAACAATATCCATCCATCAAGTTCTAATCCATTAAATAACTTTGGGTCATAATTCTAGTCTCCGGGACCTTGAATTCTATCAATCCGGGTGATAAAATCCATCCCGAGCCTTAACCTTTGGTTTCCCAAGCCTAAAACCTCTTAAAAGCCCAAAAATACACTAAGAGTTGCAGCCCCATGAGGCCATGCCGGGGGCTGCCCCCAACCAGAGACCAACCCCAAAACAGGGCAAGTGCCCCGCGACCCAAGCTAGGGCATGCTGCGGCCCACCCTTCTTCCTGGCCACCAATATGCTTCAGAGGGCCGCAGCTCAACAAGAACAATGCCGCGACCCAACCCTTCGAACCCAGAAAAATCCTCCATTTTTGCCATGAAAATCCATCCAATTAACCCCAAAATCATCCCAACAACTCAAGCTAACCATCACATAAGTTATACCATGGACTCAACAACAAAACCTAACAAGAATTCTAGCTCAAAACCTCATCAAACTCAAAGATGATTCTTCACCCAATACATATGCAATACTCTAAAATTTCAGCAAAAAACCAGTATAATTCACCAAGTTAAGAGTTTACCTTGAGCTGAGTTAAATCCCTGGACCAGTTCCCTAAGCTCCAAGCTTCTAGTTCCCAAAATCCCAGCTCCAATTCCTTAGTCTTTGGTTAGTTCCACTAAAATTCACCAAACTCCCAAGAGAAAAAAGAGAACCGAGAGATAGAGAGAGAAAGGGTTGATTTAGAGAATTCTGAGTGTTTCCTATGTTTTGTATTATTTAACTTAGTCTTTAAGGTTACCTCAAGGGCTCGGGGTACCAAAAACGTCCCCGAGGGCAAAATGGTAAATTTCCCCAATATTCCCTCCTAAACATTCTAACCTCAAATGTATCTCCAAATATTTATTTCCATAACCCGATAACCCCATAAAATGTCTAATATCTGAAATACCCCTCGACTCACCCCGAGTCGGATTTTCGACCCTGTTGTGACTTTCTGGCTAACAGCTCCCTAGGACTGTCTCGGACTGTGCAACACAGATATATCACAATTATTACAAATATCACATTTATGCCCTCAATGAGCTAAAATTATAAACATGCCCCCAATAACCAAACGAGGCCCACATGAATATTTAATTCACCTAAACATGCATTTCTAACCACATACTCACACAAATTCACATATTAGCACAATAAATCACTTATTGCCCTCTAAGCACACTAATCAAGGCCCTAAGCCATATTAGTAAATTAGGGTCGTTACATTGATGCTCTTTGAATTGCCCCAATATTTGTCACATTTCTTTTTCATACTAGTAGCCATGGTCGATAACAAAGGATCACTAATAATAGCTAAATCACTCAATTGAGTATGAATCTCACAAATCTGATGGTAGAAGTTGTTGGAAGTTACATGCAAGGTGCCACTAAACTTTAGAGTAACTTCATAAAAAGTGGAAAGATATTTAACAAAAACATATCACTCTCCTAATCACTTAAAAATTTATCATCTTCCTCATACCTTGAAAAAGCTTTTTCAAATTTAAGAGCCACATTTAACATCATAAAAGGGAAATTCCACCTTGTAGGGACATCTAAAACCAACCACCCCTTGTAATCAATTCTTTCCCTTTCCACACAAGCTTTAAATTTTTGCAATCTTGTAGGAGATGACTAAATATATCTCACACAATTGCGAATGGAAGCAATTGAATCATATATGTCTTTCAACTCCTCAATCACAATTAGATTTATTTTGTGAGCACCACACCTCAAATGCATAAACTCACCATCAAGAACAGACCCATTCCATGCATTAACCATTTTCTTCACATAACCAATAACTACATCATTAGCTGATGCATTATCAGCAGTCACAACAAAGATCTTTTCTACTCCCCAACCAAGAAAACAAGCTTCTATCACCTTACCAATAGTTTCACCTTTGTGATTAGAAATTTGACAAAAATTTATAATTCTTTTTTGCAAATGACAATCACTATCAACATAGTGTCCAGTGAGACACATATAAGTCAATTGGGTGGAAGATTTCCAACAATCAATTGTTAAACATAATCTTTACCCAACCTTGGTTAACTCCTTCTTCAACTTAACCCTCTCATCACAAAAAAACTGGTATATATCCCTAGTAAGAGTCATTCACTAGGGACAAGAAACTTGGGTTGCAACTCCTGAACAAACTCCCTAAAACCTTTACCATATACAACATTAAAGGCTTGCTCATCCTTCACCACAGACCAAGCTAAGGCTTTCCGACATCTCTCCTTATTAAATGCCACAGCCAACAAATTTCCATCTCCATCATTAGCATTTTGAAATGAAAGCAATTTTTGTTTTTTTATGCGCTACCCTATATGGATACTTCTTGCATTGGTTGTTCAAATGGACCAACAAACTACTTGTTCCAACTCTCCTACTATCACAAGGATAATCTTTCCCACAATAATTACAAGTGCATCTAGGGTCTTTAGGATTCCCGTCCTTCACTTTTGTAAAGTGATCCGAAACAGTAGAGCTCCTAGTTGGCTTTTTCCTAGATTTGGTTGGTTATTCATTGCCTTCTTTTTTGGGTGACTTAAGCTCAATAGGAGTAATGTTTGTGGTGGTGTTTAGGGTAGTGTTTGTGGTGGTGTTTGTGGTATCAAGCACTTCACCTAATTGGGTGGAAGTTGGGGTAAGCAACTTATCCATCATTCCTATACATATAAAAAAAATGCAAACAATTATCAATTATAACTTACCACATAGCATAGGAAATATCATAATGAAACCAATCATAATTAAAAAGAAAATAGCAGCTAAGCAAAACCTTTATGATACTAGTCAATAACCTTGTTGTGTGTGGCTTTGTTATACCTTAAAGGATAGAAAACTTTCTGATAGGCCAGATCAACTATTTGTTGCAAGTCTAGAGCTTGCTTGTATATATCTGCCTCTTACATCTGGTTTCCAGCCCATACACTTAAGGTTCTGGATTTAAAATAGCATACTAATAGTCTAGTACCCATTCTACTAAATAAAAAAACTGAGCAAGCATAATTAAAGGAATTCTAATCAAACAAAAACAACAATATGCATGATAAAATTATATATAATCAACATCAACCAGCACAGTTAATCAACAATGAAACAAAATTGGAGACTTAGTAGAGGAGAAAATACCCTTCTTGACAAGCAAAATAAAAGCAAGCAACCACAACTTCAGAAAGCACAAGCACAACTTTACCCTTTAAACATCTAATTTCAAAGCAAAAAACTAGATATATTATAAAGTAGAAAAACAAATTACATATCAAATTAATAAATGACAAACTAGAGAGAAATCAAATAAATCAAATACAATTAACTAAACAAATCAAATATAATGAACTAAAAAAATCAAATGCCATGCAAGAAAATTTTCTCCTTTTTGCTTTGACAGTAGAGTACTGATTCTAGTGTAAAAAAATATAGCATCAATATAAAATACAAATTAACAATAATGCAAAAACTTGATCAAATGCCAAGAAAATAGTTGTTGTGTGTGGTACTAGGAACACCAATACATATATAATATAAAGATAATACAAAACAGTAAAAACATACATATATATATATATAAATCTAATAAAAATAGAAATAAACCATAGTATATATATATAAATATAAGTAAGAACACATATATATATAAAGAAATATATATTTACATGGTCATAGCACTAGTTTCGGCCTCAAACCAACATTCATTTTTGTGCTTCAACCAACAATCTCTTACCCATCTTCTTCCTCATCTTTATTTTTATGTATATAAGTAAAAAGAAAGAAAATAAATAGTGTAACGCCCTACTTCCTTAGAGCCGTTACTAAGTGAGTTTAAAACGTACATTTAACTCGCTAATTGAGGTTTTAGATCAAACAGTGTAACTAAGCCATAAACAGAGGAAAAACTTTAGAAATAAATTCATTTCATTGAAAATCATAAAAGTTTAACACTTAGGATCCCAAAATACAGTTTAGAAATATTTACAACATATAAACTGAACCAAGTCGACTAAACAACAAAATCTAGGGTTGTTCACAAACATCTCCCAAAACCCACTGGCTGTGGCAGCCAGGCTGGCCAAACATGTACACGCTGCTTCATGCCTGCTACACTCATGGTTGGTTGGCTTTCTCCTTACCCTTACCTGCACCACAGAGCATCTGTGAGTCGAAGCCCAGCAAGAAAACCCACAAACAGATAACATATGCAACACATATATCAAGCTTATAAACAGGCCACCAATGGGCTAAACACATACGACCTAGCCGTCCCAGGCATTTACCAAGCCCTGGGCTTGCGGTCCACACCGTGAGGATATCCCAGGTATCCTTTTAGGGACTTGCCCTGGTAACTCGCACTCCACGTGCTCAACCCTGCTCCCGGCCCCTTGCCGTACTCGGCCTTGTACTCAACGTTCCTAACGCCGTTCCCGGCCCTTTGCCATTTCCGACCCCTGCCGACCTCAGCCTATGCCGTTCCCGACTCTTGCTGATCATTCACATAATTGCACTCAAAGCATAATAAACAAGTACATAATACTAACAAATACAATCAAAGGGCTACGCCCTGCAATTCAAACACGTTGGGCTCAACCCTGCATATAAGCTCTATGGGAACAAGGGTTTTCTTACCTGAGTCCCAAGCTCATCGAGCACCGATGTCCCGAGCACAGTCCTTTAACTTGAGCCTCACCGAAACCCTAGTCACAACACAATAACCATATCCATCCATAAAGTTATAATCCATTAAATAACTTCGAGCCATAACTCTAACCTCCGAGACCTTGAATTCTATCAATCCGGGTGATAAAATCCATCCCGAGCCTTAACCATTGAGTTCCCAAGCCTAAACACCCTTAAAAACACAAACTGGCACTAAGAGCCGCGACCCCACCCTCAAGCGCCGCGGCTAGCCTCAAAACAGAGGCTAGCACCTCACTGACCCCCACACAGGCCGTGGCGCGCACACCAAGCGCCGCGACGCACATGAACTTCTCGGCCTCCCATGGCCGCACGCGCACACAGGCCGCGGCGCGCCCATCCTAGGGTCGCGACCCTCACCTCCAAACCCAAAATTCTTCGCAAACTTTCTATATTTTCCTCAAGCCAATTCACCCTAGAACTTAGCTAACAATCCCAGATAATTAACACAAACATTCCAGCTCAATATCAACATCAAAACCCCATTAAAACCTGCTCCAAAGCTCAACTAAAACACTAAAGACAAATCAAACTTAACCAACATGCAAACTCTAACAAACCAGCAGCAAATCTAAACATAATCTTTATAATTAAGGCTTACCCTTGCTGGATTAAGCTTCAGAACCAGTTCCCTATGCTCCAATCTTTAAGCTTCAAGCTCCCTTAAATCCTCAGCTGCAATCCCTTAGCTTCAAGTTGGTTTCCCCAAAGTTTTCCTTGAGTTTGCCTTAGAGAGTGAAAGAGAGAAAAGGATAAGAACCTATCTTCAGCTAGAAGGAAAATAGGTGTCAGTTTCTACAAGCCTCTAAATGGTTCTTCCTTTTTGTTTTATTTAACTTAATCTATGCGGTTACCTCAAGGCTCGGGGTACCAAAACGTCCCCGAGGGAAAAATGTTAAATTTCCCCAATATTCCCTCCTAAACATTCTGTCCTCAAATATATCTCCAAATATTTATTTCCATATCCCGATAACCCCATAACACATCTAATACCCAAATTACCCCTCGACTCACCCCGACTCGGAATCTCAACCCCGTTGTGACTTTCTGGATATCCGCTCCCCAAGACGGTCTCAGATCGTGCTGCACAGACATATCACAAATATATAACAGTTATCACATTTATACCCCTAACATCCAGACGGGGCCCACATACACATTTAACTCAACTAAACATGCATCATTATCATATATTCACATTAATTCATATATTAACATAATAATCCATTTATTGCCCTCTAGGCACACTAATCAAGGCTCTAAGCCCTATTAGCAAATTCGGGTCGTTACAAATAGTATAGGAAGATAAAAAAAGAGAAATAAAAAAGCACATAACACAAGCCATAAATTACACCTGCACTGCATTTTTGTTAAATGAAAAACATGAATATGCATATATATATATAATACAAAGGCAACTTGAAACATGATTTGGAAAACATACATGTGGTGTGAGAGAACTCTTAAATCAATGGAGAAAAACTGTGGTGGTACACCGTGCCGCCATGATGAAGGAACAAGGAATGGAGGATGTGGTGGTGCCGTCGTGGGCTGACCTGAGATGAGAGAGTGAGTCGTGCCATGAAGAGTGAGGCGTGAGGAGTGAGCTGAGGTGAGGTGAGGTGAGGAGGAGGCGGTTGGTTGTCAACTCTCGTGGTTTAGGGACTGAAATGAGAGCAGATGAGAGATGAGATGAGAAGAATTAGCTTTATATGATCTAGGGTTTTTATTGTGTATAATATATATACTATATGTAAGTTTTATTAATGGCCGGGTATATTGGGTTGGGTTGGGTAAAAATTTATAGGGCCCATTTCCAAACCGAACCCATTCGCCCTCCTCATTTAACCACCGAAGGACCTTCAGCCCGGTAAGATTCGACCAAAATCAGTCAAAAATTGATGTGGGTTGGGTTGGGTTGTTGACCCACTAGATTTTATGTGTTGCCCTACGTGGAAGAATTGTTTTTCTTTTTTCCAATATTCTAGAGGGAGAACATCAGGGTTCATCATGGTGTATGATGCTCCAATATCAAAGAAGGCTGCTAATTTGAATGGTTGAGCATATTTTGTAGAGAGGATCTGCATGGAGATGACTGGTGATGGATGTATTGTATTGATGGCTGCCATGTGGTAGAATTCATCTGAAGTCTCCAGTTATTGGAATGGACAGAGGGACTCTGGATTCATTTCGTCATCAATAGAGAAGATGGATTCTAGGTCATTTTCTTCGAGAGGTACACCAATTGTTTGTTTAATGCAGGAGATCAGTTTGACAAATTTCTCTTTGGGGTATTGTTTGGCATAATGTCCTTTGTTTCCACAGATAAAACATTTGTCAATCTTTTTCCTGAAAGAGTGCTTCCTCCTTAGAAATTTGAATGAGCAGCGTCCATTTTCCTTTGAGAATTTAAAGGTCTTAAATGTTTTAAACCTTTTGTTGTGTTCCTTTTCTTTTGGAAGACATGAAAATGCTGATTCTGATGGACATTTGATTCGCAGAAACTTCTGGCTGCAAACATTTCCAAGCTTCTTGGATTGTTTCATGAATTCTTGGATAAATTTGTGCTGAGAGCACATCTTTTCCAATGCCTTTAGAACTAGCTGATAGATTTCTCCAATCGTAGCATCAGCTCAAGTTCTTCCTGTTCCCGAAAAAAGTCTGAAGGTTTCTTCTCCTAGTGGTTTTGGTATGGAAGAGAGGAATGCTTGTTTTGGATTTGGATCAACAATTCCACCTATTTGGTAGAACCATTGAGTCATCTTCTTGTAATGCTTCTCCAAATCTCTCTTATCCATTGAACAACATTTTAGTTTGAAGAATTATGCGCGTACTCTTTTAGTGACTTGAGCGTCTTGTCCGCAGAATTCAATATACAGATAGGTCAGGGCATTGGTGACAAATGGAAGTTGTAAAAACGTCATTTGTCTATAATTACCCAGATTTGTCCACCAGTTTTGTAGGGTACCTGTAAATTGGGAGACAAAGTTGAGGGAAACTGTTTCTGTTTGTGCTTCTGACCTTTGTGATTCCAGGCTGAGCCAAGCCTGAAACTCTTGAAACTGTTCACGCCATTTTGATGGAGGGAATTCATCTAAAGTAAAAGTTTGAACTCTTACTCTTTCATCTTTAGGGAACATGTGGTGTTGTTGATTCATTTCCACTTTCGTCTTCACTTGTGATAATTGGTTCGATTTGTGAGTTTGATCCATCAACAGGTTGAACCATCAAGTGTGGAAATGCTCCATTGTCATCGCTGGATAAGCTTTCGGGATCACTAGGTATAGTATCATTAGAAGTTGAACTCATTTCTTCAGACTAGACATCTGAAGAATTGTCTAAACTAGCCAAAGAGCCTTAATCATATGAGTTTGTTTCTTTTACTGCGATGTGGAGAATCTTTGTATGTCAAATCATTCATGACAGAGGATTTATGGCTGGATGAACCATAAGTTGTGACAGAGGATTTGTGACCGATCAGCTGGAGAAACTGACTCGTGAGAATGAGGAATTGACTCGCGAGAATGAGGAGCTAAGGCGGGAGAAAGAAGCCGATCTTGTTTGCTACGAGGAAATCTGCTTCAACTGCTTTTACCAGGCGTGGAAGCTGAACAAGCCTCTCAACCTCAACTTTCTCACAGAGGAGGTCAAGGCGGAGGAGCTTGCAAAATGTGAGGCAAAGGCTGCCGAGGAAGCAGCTAATCTTGCCGGCACTACATCTATTTCCCCCACGCTGTCATTCCAACCGGAAGAAGCAGCTGATGCTGAGGAAGGGGTTAATCAACCTGCCCGAGCCGACCAGTGATCTCTCATCCGACCAGAGAAGTTGTCATCCGACCAGCTCTCTAGTGGACTTTTGTTTTGTATTTTGATACTGCACTTTTGCTCGTATGGCCGAGCTGTTGGCATTTATACTTTTATAGACTTAATCATTTAAAAGTTTTACTACATAGATGCCTTATATTTTCATGTGAGTACTTAGTTTTCTAACTTACAAATTCTAGACATTTCATAAGTCCATACTAAGTATACTTTCTCACACTCTTATTGCTCTAACATTTTATGAGCATAATGTTTATTGTCACACGAATATGTGCTTCTAACTTAAAATTTTGAAAAAATAAAATTCCAAGTTAATTAAGCTTTGTAAAACAAGTTAGATTAACAACCCTTTTGACTTCAAAAACTTACAAGTCAGCCTGAAAACAAATATCTTTGCTCGTGCTCTTATTGCCTGTGTTGAAGTGTATGCCAGTATACCCTATGTGCCCCCTAAGTGATTGAGGGTTGAAAAATCCTTGATCACTTGCTACTTGACCGAATTTTTCCGAGCAGTTATTACTCGTGAAACACATAGAATATACAAAAATATTTCAGTAGTTAACCACTGCAAAAACATGCAACTATTTAAACGTTGGTCATTCATCTGATGGATACCGACCAGTAAAACACTGCCCGGTATTTCTTTTATAAGACCTTTTTTGTTTTAAGTTGTAATGACAGTTGAACACTGCCAAAGCAAAAATAATCAACACATATGCAAAATTTGTAGCAAGATTTGACCGCGCTGCGCGTGATCGCTTTTATTACTCGTAAAAAAAAGAGGAAAAAACATGTCTAATTACGAGTCTTAAACAAAATAACATTGTTCAAAATAACATGACTGGTTAGCAAATAGCCAGTTCACAAACAAACTTAAATAACAAGTTAAGCACTTGATACAATGCTACTACTCTGTAAGCAGTATTCATTGATAATATTTCCTCAAGTGCTCGCCATTCCAATAGTTCCTGATCAGCTCTCCATTTAACCGAGCAAGCTTGTAAGTGCCGGGTGGCAAGACTTGCTCAATTTGATACGGTCCCTCCCAGTTTGGTCCTAGTACTCCAGCCGCCGGGTCTCTGATGAACACCTTTCTGAGGACCAAATCTCCGACCTGGAACTTTCGATCTCTTACTTTGGAATTAAAATAGCGCACCACTTTTTGCTGATGAGCAGCAACTCTCAAGCTTGCTTTTTCTCGCCTCTCCTCGAGGGAATCTAGAGATTCAGCTAGCAATTGGTGATTCTCCTCCTGGTCGTACATGGCTCTTCGATGAGATGGTGGGTCTACTTCCACAGGTAACATGGCCTCATACCCATATGCCAAGGAAAATGGGGTATGACCAGTTGCTGTCCGGGCAGTAGTCCTGTATGACCAAAGGACTTCTGGCAATTCTTCCACCTAAGCACCCTTAGCTCGCTCTAGATGTTTTTTTAGAGTATCCTTCAGAGTTTTATTTACGGCTTCAAATTGCCCATTGGCTTGTGGATGGGCTACCGAGGAGAAACTTTTTGTGATGCCATGCCGAGTGCAGAAATCGGTAAATATGTCACTGTCGAACTGAGTGTCGTTGTCAGACATTATCTTCTTGGGCAGACCATAGCGACATATTATATTCTTAACAACAAAATCTAACACTTTCCTCGAGGTGATCATGGCTAGTGGTTCGGCTTCGGTCCACTTGGTGAAATAATCCACAGCAACCACTGCAAACTGTTCTCCTCCTTTCCCTTTGGGTAATTTCCCGATCAAATCAATGCCCCATACTGTAAAAGGCCATGGGCTCTGCATTTGCTTCAAGACATTCAGAGGCGCCCTGGGCACTTTAGAAAATCTCTGGCATTTATCACACTTCTTTACGTACTCCATAGAATCCTCATTCATTGTAGGCCAGAAAAATCCTTGCCGCAAAATCTTTTTAGATAGGCTCTGCCCCCTAGCATGATCTCCACAGAATCCCTCGTGCACTTCAGCTAATAAGTTTTTTGACTGGTCGGGTGCTATGCACCTGAGTAGAAGCAAAGAGTACCCTCTTCTATACAACACCCCATCCATCATAATGTACCGAGCAGCTTGCCTCATAATCTTCTTTGCTTCATTACGATCATCTGGGGGGGTTCCTTGCTCAAGGTAAGTAATGATGGGTGTCATCCAAGTGTTAACTATTGTGATGGGCATGGCTTCTTGTTCATTAATGCTCGGCTCCGCTAAGTATTCCACCGGTACTATATTCAGAGTTTCAACATCTTTTGCACTAGCTAGTTTTGCTAGAGTATCTGCGTTAGAGTTCTGCTCCCGTGGTACCAACTTAATGGTATACTCTTCGAATTGTGCTAGCAGGTCCTTGGTCTTATTCAAGTATGCCATCATGTGCAGGCCCCTTTCCTGATATTCCCCTAAGGATTATTCATCTGTTATTGTTGTTTGTGATGCATATTATGTTTTCTTGCTGGGCCTTGGCTCACGGGTGTTACGTGGTGCAGGTAAAGGCGATGCGCTTAGTAGGAAAAGCTATGGGAACTTAGCAGCCTTATCCGGAATTGAAAAGCCGCTACAGCAGGAGCTTATCAATGTCGGAATAGAAGTGGTTGTAGGCAAGCTGGCTAACTTGTCTATCCAATCGAATCTGCTAGAAGACATACGGAATGGTCAGAGACGTGATGAATCGCTAGCAGCATATATGGAAGCAGTCAGAGAAGGCAAGAATACCGAATTCTCAATATCTAGCCAAGGCTTATTGAGATATAAGGATTGGATATGCATGCCAAGTGATCAAAGTATTAAGAAGACGATCCTAGAAGAAGCGCACAATACCCCGTACTCAGTTCATCCAGGGTCTACCAAGATGACTCATGACATCAAGGCAGTCTATTGGTGGCCAGGGATGAAGAAGGACATAGCGGAGTATGTATCAAAGTGTCTGGTATGCCAGCAAGTGAAAGCGGAGCATCAGCGGCCTGCAGGATTATTGCAACCGCTTAGCATACCAGAATGGAAGTGGGACGATATAGCCATGGACTTCGTAACGGGTCTGCCAAAGACGAATAAGCAGCATGATTCCGCTTGGATAGTCATAGATAGACTAACCAAGTCGGCTCATTTTCTGCCTGTTAAGACTTAATATACGGCAGACCAACATGCAGACATCTACATCCAGGAGATTGAACGATTGCATGGAATCCCCAAGACGATAGTGTCAGATAGAGGATCAGTATTTACGTCAAGATTTTGGAGAAACTTACAGTGAGATATGGGTACTAAGTTAAGCCTTAGTACAGCTTTCCATCCTCAGACAGATGGGCAGTCCGAGCGTACGATTCATATTTTAGAGGATATGCTACGCGCATGTGTACTTGATTTTGGAGGATCGTGGAACAAGTACTTATCACTGATCGAGTTCTCGTACAACAACAGCTACCAGTCAACGATCGGAATGGCACCTTATGAGTTGTTATATGGACGAAGGTGCCGATCACTGTTGCACTGGGACGAGGTAGGAGAAAGGCAGCTTCTAAGGCCCGAAGCTGTTAGACAAGCTCAAGAAGCAGTAACGCTTATTAGACAGCGTATGCTTGCTGCTCAAAGCCGTCAGAAAAGCTATGCGGATACCAAGCGACGCGATGTGGAGTTCCAAGTTGGAGATCAAGTCTTCTTGAAGATATCTCCTATGGAAGGTGTCAAGCGGTTCGGGAAGAAAGGCAAGCTTAGTCCCCGATTCATAGGTCCTTTTAGATATTGGACAAAGTGGGAACAGTTGCGTATAGACTAGCCCTACCGCCAGCACTAGCCGATAGTCACAACGTCTTCCACATCTCGATGCTACGCAAATATGTGTCAAACCCATCTCACGTCCTCAAATACGATACCATAGCGCTCCAGAAAGACTTAAGTTACAAGGAACGACCGGTTAGCATCCTAGATAGAGGGATGAAGTAGTTACGGTCTAAGAGCCTTCCTATAGTCAAAGTCCTATGCAGCAATAGTTCTGAACGCGAGGCAACGTGGGAATTAGAGGAGGACATGCAAGGCTGGTATCCGGAGTTATGTGATAAGTAAATTTCGAGGACGAAATTCTTTTTAGTAGGGGAGAATTGTAGAGTCCAAGAACTTTACTTAGCTAAGATAGATAATAGTATGATAGTATTTATAGCATTATCTTTGTTACTATGGATTTTTTGGTTCAGACCGGGAATTATTTGGACACTCATAGTAGTACTTATAGATTTTCTAAGTTTAATCTATAGTTTAAGAATATTAAGTTAACCTAAGGTTTGATTAAAGTGACTGATATTAAGGATTATATTTATTATATTATAAGGTTTAGACATCAACCAATAGGATTTTAAACACATGTTATGAATGGTGATTAAGGATTAAGTATTTTTGGGGATTAAATCTAATAAGGAGTAAAGTTTGAATGTTATAGGGTCAGTCAGCAGCTTTGAGTACGTTGAGGGCTTAGTCAAGGCTGTTTATTCCATTCAAACTTAGCTAAAAATGTGTAATTTCGTGTTTAAATATTCAGCGTGTGCCGATATATCGCAGCTATAGGGGGCGATATATCGCAGCACGTAGATACGGAAAACACGAAACGATGCACGGTCGCCTCGGGCATACTGGCCCAGGCGATATATCGCCTACAGGGGGCGATATATCGCCTCCTTCAGCATAAATTCAAACTCTTTTGAATTCATTTCCTTTCAGCCATTCAAACTCCTTCAACAGTTCAGCATCTTTTGAACGAGTCTTCAGCCTCTGCTGAACGATTATTCAAATGATTTTCACCTAAAAAGCCATTATTTTTATTCAAGTAAAATCAAGATCTTTTCATCTCCAAACTCTATAAATAGGACCTAGTACCCAGCCATTATTCACCTTTTGCTCTAAGTTCAGAAGCTGCCAGTGTTAAGTGAGTGTGAGAGTGTAAACACCTGGTTTGGGAAAAACTATAAGCTTAAACATCATAAGCTTATCAAACACTTTGGGAAATGAGTTCTATAGTATTTCGGTGGAGGTGTAGATTGGTCTTTCAAGTCTTTGAGGTAACCAAAACTCTAGTTCCTTTCTGTATTATGTTATTTTCTTTCTCATAGTCTTCTACTCAATCTCCAACCTTAATCTTCATTTTGGTTAGGGAATCTAAGTTCTTGAGCACATAAGTTCGGTAAGCATGTTTCTCTAATGGTTTAGTCTTTCCATCTCTTTCATTTCATCTCCTTTCTTTAGACTCACTCTTTCTTATGGTTTTAGGAGTGTTCCAAAAAGTCCCAACTCAGTCCATTATATCCCGGTAACTTTGGTAAGGAAAATAGGCTAGAATGAATATGTTATGTGCTTATGTCATCTATATGTTTTATGTTATTAAATGTGTTATGATATGTATGTATGTTTGTAGGCTTGGGCATATGACCCATATGACTAACAAGACCCCAAATGGGTTATGGGCATATGACCTACTTAGCTAGTAGGACCCCACTAATCCCATGGGCATATGCTTGTTTAGTCTATGGGACCCCAAGTAATAATGGCCATTATAATAAGTGTATGTTATATGTATTATGTTAAGTCTTTATGTTTCTTATGAAATTATGTATATGATTAAGTGTTAGATTTTTCCTTGCTGGGCATTAGGCTCATTCCTTTCTGTTTATGTGCAGGAAATAAGCTTTAGAGGTGGAAAGATTCGTGACGCTTAGAGGATGTGTATCGATGGTGAATGGAGTCAAGGGGCCAAGCGTTATTCGATTCGAGGATGTAGTCTTGTTTATGTTTTTATGGTTTTAAATGTATTTTCCGCATTTTCTATGTAACTCTTTTTAGTTTTTAAGTTATTTTTGTTTTAAAGACAATGGGTACCCATATCCTACTTATTTTATGAAAGTAAACTTTGTTTCTACAAGTTTCTGATAAATTATGGTATTTTCGCAAAAATGTAAGTTTTATGTATAGTTTCGTTAATGGTCCAAAAAGTCTAGAGTAGTGGGTCATTACATTGACTTGGATAGCTATGCATCCAAGAAAATCTACGCGACTAGCCGGCACTAGGTCTGGGACCAGGGGTGGTGACCAGGGCCAGATTCCTCCGCCAGTCCCTGAGAACTGGCAGCAACTCATGACAGATATGCAAGCTCGATTACAGAGCCAAGATGAACAGATTTGTCTACTACGACAGCAGGCTCCATCAGGGAGTGCTACCCTTATTGTACCACATGCAGTGGTACCAGTTGTACAGTTGGGATAGATTGGGAACAAGTGGGAGCTGTTATATGAGCGGTTCAAAAAGCAGCAACCCCCAATCTTTAAGGGTGGAACTGATCCATTAAAGGTCGAGCAATGGCTAACTATGATTACCACTATCCTGGATTTCATGAGGATAGAGGGACATGACAAAGTGGCCCGTGCCACGTATATGTTGAGAGAGGATGCCCGCAACTGGTGGGAGGTGGCTTCACAGACTAGGGATGTCACTACTTTGAGTTAGGAAGGCTTTAGAGACTTGTCCAGCCAGAAATACTATATTGTTGCCGTCAGGGCAGCAAAAGTTAATGAGTTTGTGGGTTTGATGCAGGGAAATATGACTGTTACAGAGTATGCCCTAAAATTTAACACACTTGCGAAGTTTGCACTAGATCTTATGCCTACTGATGCTGCTAGGTAAGATAGGTTTATCAGGGGGCTTAATGCTATGATAGCTCGGGATGTTAGGATTACAATGGTACCTGGAGGAACAACTTATGCCCAGGCCGTTGAGAAGGCTCTTACCGCTGAGGAAGCGGAGAACAAGATTTGGAGGGAAAGTGCGGTGAGGCGCGAGGGTCGCAGAGTGGTGCCTCCTTATTTAGAGACAGGTAGGGGCGGAGGCCCCAGTGATTTCAAGAGGAAGACTCCTGACACTTCGACCACTGCTGGTCCTGATTGGAGGGGCCAGGGTGGCCGTCAGGGTGGCGGCGAGGCATGGCGGACCTATCCAGAGTGCTCGAGGTGTAGAAGACGCTATCTGGGTGATTGTCGGGCCAAGGCTTGTTATGTGTGTGGAAAGTGGGGCATCTCAGGAAATACTGCCCAACAGTGAAGAAAGGTAAAGTAGGAAAGGTGGATAGCTTGACTCCAGCTCGAGTATTCACTTTGACGCAAGCAGAGGCCGAGGCTAGTCCCTCGGTAGTGACATGTCAGCTTTCTAGCGCTGGCTCTCCTTTTACTGTATTGATTGATTCTGGTGCTACACATTCCTTTGTTTCTAGTAAAGTGATCGATAGATTGTGTAGACCTAGTGAATATCGGACTGCGGGGTTTGGGATTTTATTGCCTACGGGGGAATTGGTAATTTCTAGGAGATGGATTAGGGCACTGCCAGTGATGGTTGATAGTAGAGAACTTTCGGTAGATCTGATTGAGTTAGACATGGAGGATTTTGACATGATCTTAGGGATGGACTGGTTGGTCAAGTATGGGGCTACTATTGACTGCAGGAAGAAGATGGTGACTTTTGAGCCTGAGGGCGAAGATCCTTTCGTCTTTGTGGGTGCGGTGTGTGGACCCCGCGTACCCATGATTTCTGTATTGAGGGCCAGAGACTTGTTACAGGGTGGATGTATAGGTTTTTTGGGTAGTGCGGTGGACACTACCAAGGTGTTGCCAGCAGGGCCGGGAGAGACCAGGGTGGTTTGTGAGTTTTTGGATGTATTCCCTGAGGAGCTACCGGGATTTCCGCCACGCAGAGAGATTTAGTTTGTTATTGAGTTAGCACTGGGGATAGAGCCAGTATCAAGTACACCATATAGAATGGCACTAGCAGAGTTGAAGGAAATAAAGATACAGTTGTAAGAACTTCTGGATTTGGGCTTCATCAGGCCTAGTTACTCACCATGGGATGCTCCAGTGTTATTTGTTAAGAAGAAGGACGGGACATTGAGGATGTGTATAGATTATAGGGAATTGAACAAGTTGACTATAAAGAATAAGTACCCTCTACCAAGTATTGATGACTTGTTCGATCAGCTGCAGGGAAAGACGGTGTTCTCAAAGATTGATCTACGATCTGGTTATCACCAGCTGAGGATCAAAGATGAGGATATACCGAAGATGGCCTTCCAGACGCGATATGGGCACTATGAGTTCTTGGTCATGTCTTTTGGTTTGACTAATGCCCTGGCAGCTTTTATGGATTTGATGAACAGGGTGTTCAAGGACTTTTTGGATCAGTTCGTCATTATCTTCATTGACGACATTCTAGTATACTCCAGTTCAGAGGCAGAGCATGAGCAGCATCTTCGACAAGTTTTACAGAGGTTAAGGGAGCATCAGTTATACGCCAAGTTTAAGAAGTGTGAGTTTTGGTTGCTAGAGGTGACTTTTCTTGGACATATAGTTAGCGCAGAAGGGATTAAGGTGGATCCGTCCAAGGTGGAAGCTGTGAGAGATTGGCCGAGGCCAAGGAACGCCTTGGAGGTGCGGAGTTTCCTCGGGCTAGCAGGCTATTACAGGCGGTTTGTGGAGGGATTCTCAAAGATTGCTACGCCGATGACAGAATTGACAAGAAAAAATCAGAAGTTTGTCTGATGAGAGAAGTGTGAGAACAGTTTCCAAGAGTTGAAGCGACGGCTTATTTCTGCACCTGTGCTGAGTCTTCCTTCGGAGGAAGGAAAGTTTGTGGTTTACTGTGATGCGTCAAGGATGGGTTTAGGCTGTGTGTTGATGCAGAATGAGAAAGTTATAGCTTATGCATCACGGCAGCTGAAGGAGTATGAACAGCGGTATCCTACTCATGATTTGAAACTAGCAGCAGTGGTATTCGCACTGAAGGTTTGGCGGCATTATTTGTATGGGGAGAAGTGCGAGATATACACTGATCACAAGAGTTTGAAATATTTCTTCACTCAGAATGATCTGAACATGAGACAGAGATGCTGGTTGGAGCTGGTTAAGGATTATGAATACGATATCCTTTACCACCCAGGGAAGGTCAATGTGGTGGCAGATGCGTTGAGTAGGAGGGGCCCAGGATAATTGTATAGTTCCACCCAGATCACGAGAGAGTTAGCTGATGAGATGGCCAGGGCAAAGATAGAATTGGTGGTGGGCCAGTTAGCTAATATTACCTTGCAGTTGACCCTGTTAGAGAGGATCAAGGAGGGACAATTGGTGGATGCGCAGTTGCAAGATGTTGAGCAGCATGTCTTAGCTGGGACAACTAATGATTATTTTGTTTCTGAGACTGGTATGCTTCGATATCAGGGACAGATTTGTGTTTCGGCAAATGAGGGGATCAGATGAGTCTCACACTACGTCATACTCACTTCATCCGGGTATCATGAAAATGTATTAAGATCTACGGACATTATATTGGTGGCCCGGGATGAAGAAGGATGTGGTAGAGTATGTAGCTAGATGTTTGACATGTCAGCAGGTAAAGGCTGAGCATCAGTGACCAGCGGGATTTCTTCAGCCTTTGGGTATCCCAGAGCGGAAGTGAGAGGACATCACAATGGATTTTGTAGGAGGACTACCCAGGACAGTGGGACTTTGTGACTCGGTGTGGATAATAGTAGACAGATACACCAAGTCAGCTCATTTTCTGCCAGTGAAATCGACTTATACGGTGGAACAGTATGCAGAGTTGTATGTGAGGGAGATAGTACGTCTCCATGGGGTTCCAAAGTCTATTGTATTTGATCAAGACCCTATCTTTACCTCCAAGTTTTGGGGAGCTCTGCAGAAAGCTATGGGGACCCAGTTGAAGTTTAGCACAACTTTCCATCCTCAGACTGATGGACAGTCTAAGAGGACGATTCAGGTATTGGAGGACATGCTTAGGGCGTGTGTGATTGATTTCGAGGGGTCTTGGAGTAAGTATCTTCAATTGATTGAGTTCTCATATAACAACAGTTATCCATCCACGATTGGAGTGACTCCTTATGAAATTTTATATGGCAGAAAGTGTAGATCACCCATTCATTGGGATGAGATGGGTGAGAGGAAGTATTTGGGGCCAGATATGGTTCAGAAGACTAATGAAGCTATTGAGAAGATTCGAGCCAGAATGCTTGCTTCGTAGAGTAGACAGAAAAACTACGCTAATCCTAGGCGTAGGGACTAGGGGTGGGCATGGGTTGGGTTGGCCGGGTTTAGAGCGTTTTAATGAGCCAACCCAACTACATCGGCCAAGAGAAATAATAACCCATTCAAAATATATTTATTGTGCAACCCAACCCAACTCAACCTAACAATATTGGGTTGGGTTGGGTTGGTTTGGGTAGAACCCAATTTTTAAATTCATGTTAAATTTAATTTTGAAAATCTATAAATCATATTATGTCATCCTTCACCCTAATTATGAAATTAAAACTTGTAAACATATATTCAATCAAACATAAGTCATAACAAACATATTAAACACAAGTACTAAAGATATTACAATCATCCATAATATTGGACATAAAAAAAAGTTTAAGTGAAATAAAAAAAAAAAATCTTAGAATTTATCAATCAATAATTGTCTTGGTCTTCTCCTTTGTCTCTCCTTTGTCTCTTTGTTCAGCCTCTACAATTAAAGAAACAAACATTATTAAATTTATTGAAGAAAAAAATATCTGTGCATATAAAATACAAAAATTATCATCAAATATCAACTAATAGAGTATATAGCATATCATATAGAGTATAAATAAGATACAAAACTATTTGTTTATCACATTAAAAATGGCTTATAACAACCAAAATAAAGAAACAAAAGGATGCATCATCTTTGATGGAACCAACCCAAAATTTTAAAGAAGCACAGTCTGCAAAAGCAAAACCATACACGATTGACCCATCTGCAAATCAAAATTGCCAAAACAGAGTAAGACTTAGTGATCTTGGAAAACATAGAAAGAAAATAAAATTTTCCATAACATGTATCATGCAATGAACATAACCAATATTACAGTATAAGGACAGAGCAACATTCTGTCCACTATTCGACAATATGACTAACTCATCCAGATGAAAAGATTAAAGAAAGAGAAGACAGTGCACCCTTCAAGAATTAAAAACAAACCAGCAAAAGTTTATAATCTTACTTTATATTACTGTATTTCAATCATATTTTGTATAAAGATTAGAATCAATGACTACTACAGACAAAACTTGATCAATGATAACCATTCATAAAAGGAAACTACATATTACCTCATTTAGCTTCTCCCAACCAAGTCAGGTTGATTAATGCACCCTTTGTCTGTAGCCAAAAGATAAAGCTCTCCCTTGAACTAGAAAAAAGTATGAAAACAATAAATACTTTTCTTAAGACATTTAGAGGCAATATAGCACAAAAGCTGTGGACCAAAGGAAGTTTTTCTCAACTAATTCATAAATAGATACAATCAGTTTTCAATATATGAGAACACATATACAAAAAGAAAAGTGCAACTACTGACCTTAAACATGGTATTGAAGTGATTATTACGGAAAAAGACACACAACTCATGCTCTTTAAGACCATCTTGTAAGCAAAAAAATCAGCATAAACATTTTTTTTATAAAAAAAAGGTAAATTAAAAAAGGAAAAGGTTGGGAACTTCTTGGACCCCAACACAGAAAAACAGTGGAACTCTTGCCCTTTCCATCTCCGTCGATCGCTTGGTGCCGCAGCCTAAAGCCTTGAACGCTTGGTTCCCGACCCTCTCCACCTCCGTCGCCTAGAGCTTCGACTGCCTGAAGCTTTGCTTACAGCGGCACATATTTAGGGTTAGGTTAGAGAGATATCAGTAAATCAAAGTATATATTATATATGCATTAGGCCGGCCCGGGTTGGGTCAAATGGGTTGGGATTTGTTTGGGCCGGACCAACCCATTCAAATGCGGGTTGTAGCTAAAATGGCCCAATCAGATTCGGGCTGCTCAAATTCGGCCTCTTCGGCCCATTTTGCGGGTTGGGTTGGCCGTTTTGGTCGGCCCAATGACATTAATATTCGGCCCTAGTAGGGACGTGGAGTTCCAGGTTGGGGACCACGTGTTCCTGCGAGTTTCCCCACTGAAAGGGGTGAGGAGATTTGGAGTAAAGGGCAAGCTGAGCCCTCAGTTTTTTGGACCTTTCGAGATTCTAGAAAGGATTGAGCAGGTGGCTTACAGGTTGGCCTTGCCACCGTTGCTGTCGGGAGTTCATGATGTATTCCATGTCTCCATGTTACGAAAGTATGTCTCAGATACGATGCATGTGCTGAAGTATGAGGACTTAGAGTTACAGCCGGATTTGTCCTATGAAGAGCGACCAGTTCAAATTTTGGATCGGAAGAACAAAGTTCTGCAGAATAAGATGATTCCGTTAGTTAAAGTGTTGTGGAGAAATAGCAAGGTCGAGGAAGCAACCTGGGAGTTAGAGACAGCGATGCAGGATCAGTATCCCGAGCTATTCAGGTAAATTTCGAGGACGAAATTCTCAGTAGGAGGGGATAGTTGTAACGACCCAAAATCACTGATATGGCTTAAGGGCCTTGATTAGTGTGTTGGGAGGGCATAATTGGTTTATGCGTGAATTTATTGATTTAATGCATGACTATATGATAAATTCATGTATGATTACATGAATGTAAATGTGGTTAAATGTTATATCTGTGAGAACCACATTATTATGTGGGTAAATCTGCAGCGTGCGACTTGAGGCGATCCTAAGGAACGGGAAGTCACAACGGGGCTTAATACTTGACTTGGGATAAGTCAAGGGGTAATTTGGGTTATCGGGTTATGGAAATAAATATATAGATATATATTTGAGGTTAGGAAGCTTAGGTGGGAATTTTGGGGAATTTTACCGTTTTGACCTCGGGGACGTTTCCGATACCCTGAGCCTTGGGATTGATTTAATTAACTAAGATTAACTAAGTAAAATAGAGGTCAGTGGAACAAAAAACCCAAACCGACCCTTTGATATTTCTTCTCCTTTCTCCCTCAAGAAGGCTATAGAAACCTAAGGGAATTCAGCTGGAAATTTTGTGATTTGAGCTGAAGTTTGAGGAATTAGCTCAGCTCTAACCAAGGAACACTCAACTAAGGCCAAGGTAAGAATTGAGTTTTATTTTTTAGTGTTAGAATTATGAGTTTTGGCTAAAAATTAAGGATGTTTATGGTTTGAATATTTAAGGACTGAATTGGAGCTGGGAAGCTTGGGTTTTAGCTCAAAAGTTGTTAAGGAAATGTTTCATCAAAGAAGGTAAGCTTCAATTCGTAATTTAGAGATTAAAATATGAGTTTGCATGACTGGTTTTTGTGTTTTTGAGCTGTTGGGTTCTAGGAATCAAAATGGGATTTTGATGGGTTTTTAAGCTGGATTTTTGTTGGATTATGCTGTTAGAATCATGTTAAAAGTCTTGTGGTTAATGGGTTTTGGAGTTATGGTGCTATAGGGTGGTTTTGAATAAGGTTAGGATGTTAGAAATGGTGGATTTTCTGGGCACGAAGGGTTGGGCCGCGGCTCTATTTTAGAGCGTTACGGCCCTACGAAGCAAAGGAGCTAGGGAGGCTCTGCCGAAGGGGAGCGCCGCGGTCCCACAGGGCAGGGTCGCGGCGCGTGTCTGCCTTCTGAGGGGCGTGGTTTCTGTTTTAGGGGTGGGTCGCGGCTAGGTTTCAGGGGCCGCAACCCTTAGGTGCATTTTTGACCTTTTGGGGATTTTAAGCGCGGGAACCTAACCTAGGGTGCTCGGGATCGATTCCACCACTGTGTTTGGTGGAATTCGATGTCCCGAAAGCTAGCATTGCACCCGGAAACCTTTATTTGAATATTAATGGAATCCATTACCTTGGTTGTGACTAGGTGTTAAGCTAGGGCTCGGGAGGCGGATCGTGCTCGAGAGTCGTCGCTTGTAGTCAGTGAACGTGGAAATTAATGGTAAGAAAACTGCACTCGGTTGTGTATTTGTAATGGGACTAAGGGTTCCCTAGTATGTATGTTTTGAAAGGATGGTATTATGCCATGTAAACAGTAAACCAACGGCCTAAGAGGGCCAAGGTTAAACTAGCGCACAAGGCGCGGCTCGACCACTGGTAGCCGAGGACAGCTTATTATGCACTGAGCTCGGTTTAAGCGAGCCGGAGTCAGTGGGGTAAACAGAGGGTGCGGCCTAAGTTGTCGGCCCTGATTATCATGTAACTTGATTGTTATTAATGCTTAGTTACATCTTTGATTCTGAATACGTGCTATATGGTTAATATGAGTATTGAGTGTTTGATCATGCTTAAAGGATTATTCATCTGTTATTGTTGTTTGTGATGCATATTATGTTTTCTTGCTGGGCCTTGGCTCATGGGTGCTACGTGGTGCATGTAAAGGCAAGGGCAAACTTGATCAGCTCTGACTTGGAGAGCTCTACGAGCTAAATGTACATGACCAGCTGCTCAGCCGCCACGGTTGAGGAGAAGACAGGAACAGGGGAACCAGAAATGTTTGTTTTTCCTTAGAATGGCTAATGGTTGTCTAAACCTTGGAAATTTTGTAAACTGACTTTCGAATGCTGTTCTTTTTTGGGATCCCACGTATAAAATGTTTTGTTATATAGAATGTACACTTTTGAGACCAAAACCTTTTAACCCTAGTTCATTAGTGGTTTTTGGTATCACGTTTTAATTAAATGACTTGATTAGCAAGTCTTGCTTCTTTATAAACACACAGTGTAACGGTCTTGGTTATCCAGGGCGTTACAACTTGGTATTAGAGCGTCCTAGGTTTAAGGGTTCCTGAAGACCGGCTGGACATGTACATTCGCTGCTAGAGACAAGCTCAATTCAGGGGTTGGTAATGTGTATATGTGCATATATGCTTGTATGCTTGGAATGAATTATGAATGTTGTTGTTCATTGGATTAATAGGATGTATGAGATACTGATAGGGCCTGGTCCTTGACTGCTGTATGAAAATATTAAGGCGTGCTTATTAGCATCGCTGTGCATGTAAATGAATATTTGGATGATTAACTTCCTATTGCGTATTGGTGAATGATTTTATCTTAGTTGTGGTGTGGTATTGTTGGGGCATGCTTATCAGCAGCCGGTGCATGTGGATGAACGCCTATATTTTGAATGATTGTGATTGGTTATGAGGTTGGAAATAAATGGGAATCCCTCTATGAAAGGTTCAAGAAGCAGCAACCTCCAGTTTTTTAGGGCAGTGCAGATCCTGCCAAGGCAGAGCAATGGATGAGTATGATTACCACTATCCTTGATTTCATGAGGGTATCTAGTAATGAGAGGGTGGCATGTGCCACCTATATGTTTCAGGAGGATGCCCGAATTTGGTGGGAGGAGATTACCCAGACCAAGAATGTTAATGCCCTGAGTTGGGAAGAGTTTCAAACTCTATTTAATGAGAAGTATTATAATGATGCCATCAGGGCAGCTAAAGCTGAGGAGTTTATTAGGCTACTTCAGGGAAATTTGTCAGTCACTGAGTATGCCTTAAAATTTGATCATTTGGCAATGTTTTCCATGGAACTGGTGCCCACTAATGGGACAAGAAGAGAGAGATTATTTCGGGGCTACAACCCATATTAGCCCGTGACGTGCGTATTACCACTGTGGCTAGTGTTACTACCTATACACAGGTGGTTGAGAAGGCACACACAGCTGAGAGTGCAGAGAACAAGATCTGGCGAGATAGTGTAGCCAGAAAGGATTTCAGGAGGACAGGTCCTTCATTTGTGGGTTCTGGTAGGGGTATAGGCCCCAGTTAGCAGAAGAGGAAGGTTCATGACACCTTCCCAGTTCCAGGTCCTGATAGGCAACCCCGTGGTATCTCAATGGGTCATTCGGGTGGTAATGAAGCCTGGAAGACTCGTCTTGAATGCCCTAGATGCAAGAGGTGTCATTTGGGAGAGTGTAGGGCAAAGGCCTGCTACTTATGTGGAGCAGTAGGACATTTTAAGAAGGATTGCTCTAAGGCAAGAAAAGAAGAACCCAGGAAAGCGGACAGCTCGACCCCAGCTCGAGTGTTCGCATTGACACAAGCAGAAGCTGAGGCTTCTCCCTCAGTTGTTACAGGTCAGCTTCTTAGCGCTGGAACCCCTTATAATGTCTTGATTGATTCTGGTGCTACATACTCTTTTGTTGCTAGTAGTATTATTGATAGATTGTGTAGACCCTGTGATTTTTATGCTGTGGGGTTTGGAACTTTGTTACCCACTGGGGAGTTAGTGGTATCTAGGAGATGGGTCAGATCTTTGCCAGTGACAGTGGAGGGCAGAGAGTTATAAGTGGATTTGATAGAGTTGGTTATGACTGACTTCGATATGATATGTGTATGGATTGGTTAGCAAAGTAAGGGGCAACCATTGATTGCAGAAGGAAGATGGTCACCTTTGAGCCTGAAGGTGAGGATCCTTTTATGTTTGTTGGTACTATGCATGGACCTCGCATACCTATGATTTTTGTATTGAGGGCTAGGGATCTATTGCAAGGAGGTTGCATTGGATTCTTAGCCAGTGTGGTGGATACCACTCAGGTCATGCCAGTGAGACCAGAAGATACCAGACTTGTTTGTGAATTCCTGGATGTGTTTCCAGAAGATTTGCCAGGGTTGCCACCGCACAAAGAGATTGAGTTTGTGATAGAACTGGCACCAGGGACGGAGCCAGTGTCTAGAGAACCTTACAGAATGGCCCCAGCTGAGCTGAAAGAATTAAAAGTACAGTTGCAAGAGCTGCTAGATTTGGGTTTTATCAGACCTAGTTTCTCACCTTGGGGTGCGCCAGTTCTGTTTGTGAAAAAGAAAGATGGTTCCTTGAGGATGTGCATTGATTACAGAGAACTGAATAAGTTGACAATCAAGAACAAGTATCCTTTGCCAAGGATAGACGATCTGTTCGATCAGTTGCAAGGTAAGAAGGTATTCTCAAAGATCGACCTTCGTTCTGGTTATCATCAGTTGAGGGTCAAGGAAGGAGATATATCAAAGACTGCTTTCTGTACCAGGTTTGGGCATTATGAGTTTTTAGTTATGTCTTTTGGATTAACTAATGCCCCTGCTAGTTTTATGGATCTGACGAACAAAGTGTTCATGGATTATCTGGACCAGTTTGTGATCGTCTTCATCGATGATATTCTGGTATATTCTTAATCTGAGTCAGAGCATGAGCAACATCTGAGGTTGGTTCTACAGAGACTGAGGGAACGCAGATTGTTTGCAAAGTTCAAGAAATGTGAGTTCTGGTTATCTCAGGTATCCTTTCTTGGGAATATTGTCAGTAAGGAGGGGATTAAGGTAGATCCAGCAAAGATTGAAGCGGTCAGAGATTGGCCAAGGCCAAAGAATGCTTCTAAGGTAGATCTCAAAGATTACTACTTCATTGACTGAGCTGACACGCAAGAGTCAGAAGTTTTTGTGGTTAGATAAGTGTGAGAATAGCTTCCAGGAACTGAAGCAGAGATTGATTGCAGCTCTGATTCTGAGTCTTCCAACAGATCAGGAGAAGTATGTGATTTATTGTGATGTTTCTCATCAGGGTTTGGGCTATGTTCCGATGCAGTCAGAGAAGGTAATTGCTTATGCCTCTCGTCAGTTGAAGGAGTATGAAAAGAGATATCCCACTCATGATTTAGAGTTGGCGGCTGTGGTCTTTGCTTTAAAGATATGGAGGCATTAGCTTTATGGAGAGAAGTGTGAGATCTATACAAACCACAAGAGCCTGAAATACTTCTTCACTCAGAAAGACTTGAATATGAGATAAAGGTGTTGGCTGGAGTTAGTAAAAGATTATGATGGTGAGATTTTGTATCATCCAGGAAAAGCCAACGTGGTAGCTGATGCTTTAAGCCAGAATGGTCCGGGACAGATTTATGGTATAAGGCTGATAGCCAGAAAGTTGGCAGATGATATGACCAGAGCTGGTATAGAGTTGCTGGTGGGCCAGTTGGCCAATATTACGTTACAGTCTACGCAGTTGGAGAGAATCAAGGAGGGTCATCTGAATGATCCAAAGCTGATCAAGATCAGAGAGGATGTTCTGGCTGGAGCATCCAGAGATTATACATTGTCTGAGATAGGGTTGTTGAGATACAAGGGGCGGATATGTGTTCCGCTAGACACTGCTTTGAGGCGAGAGATTCTGGATGAATCTCATACTACACCTTACTCTTTGCATCCAAGCACCACGAAGATGTATCAGGATGTGAGATCGTTGTATTGGTGGCCAGGGATGAAGAGAGATGTAGTAGAGTATGTGGCTAAGTGCTTGACATGTCAACAGGTCAAGGCTGAGCATCAGAGGCCAGCAGGGTTATTGCAGCCTCTGGATATCCCAGAGTGGAAGTGGGAAGACATCACAATGGATTTTGTGGTGGGCTTACCCAGGACTGTTGGTCAGCATGATTCTATTTGGGTGATAGTGGATCGCTACACCAAGCCAGCTCATTTCTTCCCAGTGAGGACTACATATACAGCTGATCCGTATGCATATCTCTATGTGAGAGAGATCGTGCGCCTCCATGGAGCGCCTAGGTCGATCGTGTCGGATCGGGACCCTACTTTTACTTCCAAGTTCCGAGGAAGTTTAGAGAAGGCCATGGGGACACAATTGAAGTTCAGTACTGCTTATAATCCTCAGACAGATGGGCAATCTAAGAGGACGATCCAGATATTGGAAGACATGTTGCGGGCATGTGTGTTGGACTTTGGTGGATCTTGGAGCAAGTATCTACCTTTGACAGAGTTCTCCTACAACAACAGTTACCAGTCTACCATTGGAGTTGCACCTTATGAGATGTTGTATGGTAGGAAGTGCAGATCTCCCATTCATTGGGATGAGATAGGTGAAAGGAGATACTTAGGTCCTGAGGCAGTTTAGAGGACCAGTGAGGCCATTGAGAAGATTAGAGCTCAGATGCTTGCTTCTCAAAGTAGACAGAAGAGTTATGCAAATCCCACGCACAGGAACGTGGAATTCCAGGTGGGAGATTATGTCTTCCTTAGAGTCTCGCCATGGAAAGGGGTGAGAAGGTTTGGGAAGAAGGGCAAGTTGAGCCCTAGATTTGTAGGTCCATTTGAGATCCTGGAAATGATTGGTCAGGTGGCTTACAGGTTGGCTTTGCCATCGGCGTTGTCAGCCGTGCATAATGTATTTCATGTTTCAGCTCTTCGGAGGTATGTATCTGATGTAAATCATATTTAAAGCTATGAAGATCTGGAGCTTGAGCCAAATCTCTCCTTTAAGGAGCAGCCAGTTCATATACTTGACATAAAAGATAAGGACCTCAGGAATAAGACGATACCTTTGGTTAAGGTATTGTGGAGGAACAGCAAGGTCGAGCAAGCAACCTGGGAGCTGGAGTCAGATAAGCAGAGGCAGTATCCCGAGTTGTTCAGGTAAATTTCGAGGACGAAATTTCTACAAGGAGGGGATAATTGTAATGCCCCAAAATCCCTAATGTGGTTTAATGACTGCATTAGTAGGCCAGGAGGGCCATAATTGTTTTATTATGCCATTAAATTAATATATGGATGTTTATGTGAATTATATTATAATATGATGTTAAATGCATGCATGTGGGTCCACATTTGATTACAAGGGTATTTTGGTAATTTGTCCCGTTGAGGGCATATTTGTATATTTTAGTGCATGCTTGTGATTAATTGTTGAGGCCGCATTATAATGTGGAGTTGTTCGAGTTATTCGGCATGAGACGATCCCTGAATATAAACTATCGGTTTGGTCATAACAGGTTTAAGCTCGGGGCTCGGGGTGAATCTCGGGGTATTTCGGTGATTAGAGCGTTACCGGAATTAAAGGGTAACAGGATAAGAATAATTGGTATTTGATAATATTGAGAATAGCGGGAATTGGAGAGCGTTAATTATGATTAACGATATGAGTTGAAAATGGCGATTTTACCCTTGGGAGTCTTTAGAAGCTTTTAAATGACCTAGGGGCAAAATAGTCATTTCACCCCTAGGATATATATGACCTTGGTAACCTGTAGTAAGAATAGAGTAAAATAGAGGCAAGCTTCTTCCCCCACGTTCATCATCTCTCATTTATATTTCTTGGAGTTCTTGATCCCAAATTGAAGAATTAAGCTAGGAAATCAAAGCTTGGAGGTGATAGACTTAGCTCAACCATTGAAGAGGACTTAGATTCAAGCTTGAGGTAAGGTTCTAGTCTTATTTTATAGTGTTTTACCCTGTTTTGGAGTTGGTTTTAAAGTTTGGAGTTTTGGTAATTGAATGGGGAATTTGAGGAAGTTTTGATTGGTGTAAAGCTTGGGTTTTGATGGTTATATGGTGGATAAGTTGTGGTAATAATTGGAGGCATTGCTTAGTGATATTGGGAGAGTTTTTATAAGGTTTTGGAATATGTTTAAAGGAGAAAAACAGAGGTTTTTGGATGAATTTTGGGTGGGGCCGCGGCTCTGTTCTAGAGCGTCGCGACCCAAGCTTGTTGAAGAAGAAGGTGGTGCTGAAGAGGCCTAAGGGTCGCGACACTTGGGGACGCTTGAGGGCCATCTTGGCCAAAAGTGTGTTTTTGACTTAGGGATTCAAACCTTAGGCCTCAGGATCGATCCTACTACCCGGTTTAGTGGGATTTGATTTCCCGGAGGCTAGGACTTTGTCCGGGAATATTTTATTATTCATTTTATTGATGGAATCCCATAATTGGTTATGACCAGGTAACTGCTAAGGGACAAAAAGACAGATCGTTCTCAAGGGTCATTCTTATATTAATTCTCACTCGAACCAGAGGTAAGAGAACTGCACCCCATATGTGACATGCATGGTTGTTCATGAGGCATGTTGATTGTGTAAATGTGGACATGGATTGATTATTGAATGCTTAGAAAATCTTGCTCACTTGTGCATGATACTGACTAATTATTCAAAATTGGCAAAGGTGTCGGTATCAATTGTGAAGCTGTGACTTATTAGTTAGGTTTGGCAGTGGTACCGGGCACTGGCCACACAGTGCTAACTCATAAGTCAGGACGGTCTTAGCGGGTTCAACGCAAGCCAATAAAGATTAGATCTAATCGACATCTGCATTAAATGAATCAGAAGAGCGTTGATGCCGGACCGACCTCAAGTTCGATGAAAACTAAAAAGCGCTTGTGTGACTTACCCATCAGTCACTCATCTGTTAAGTTATAGAATTACCCATCAGTCTCTCATTTGTTAAGCTGGTGACTTACCCATCAGTCACTCATCTGTTAAGTTATAGACTTACCCATCAGTCTCTCATCTGTTTAAGCTAGTGACTTACCCAACAGTCACTCATCTGTTAAGGCTAGTGACTTACTCAGCACTCACTCATCTGCTTAAAGTAGTGACTTGCTTGTCAGTCACTCAGTATGGTTTATTAGAACCTCAAGTGATACTCACTCATCTGTTTAGAGCTATATGCTCTGTGTGATTATAATAATAATCAGTTGTTAATATCTATATGCATTACTGTGTTTTCTTGCTGGGCCTTGGCTCATGGGTGCTATGTGGTGCAGGTAAAGGGAATGAAAAGCTCACCCAGCCTTGAGTGGAGAGCTTAGGTGGTGATGTGTACATATGCGGTCGCTTGATCACCACGGCCAAGGCGTTCTCAGAGGAACTAGGGGGTTTACCCTATTTTTGCCGCTTAGGTCGGCGGGTTTGTAAATTTGAAACAATAATCACCATTTTGAGTTGTAAATAACTTGTAAAATATTTTATGGGCCCATGAACAGTTTTATGTACTTAATAAAATATATTCTTTCCTTTTTATTGGTTTTCCACCTTAGCCTGATAATAACACTTAGAAGCACATTTTTAACCAAAGGACTCAAGTAGCGAGTCAAATTTCCGGTTCACCGTAACTGTTCTGGGGTAACCAGGGCATTACAATAAACTTCCATGTTATTACATATCTGCTCGGAGAACATCATGTTTACGAGCCGTTGGTAAGTGGCTCCAGCATTCTTTGGTCCGAATGGCATGACATTGTAGCAATATAGTCCTTTGTCTGTCACAAAACTTGTATGCTCTTGGTCTGGGGCATGCATGGCAATCTAGTTATTTCCAGAATAATCATCCATAAATGACATAAGACCATGCCCAGCTGTGGAATCTACGAGCTGATCGATTCGAGGTAGGGGAAGCAATCCTTTGGACGGGTGTTATTGAGGTTGGAGTAATCAATACAAGTCTGCCATGTCCCGTTAGGTTTCGGGACTAGTACCGGGTTGGCGACCCAATCGGGGTAGAAGGCATCTCGAATGAATCAGTTTTCCTTCAACCTACCGACCTCTTCTTTTAGTGCCTTCTTCCTGTCGTCATCCAGGAGTCTTTGCTTTTGCTGCTTCGGGGGAAAGCTTTTGTCTATATTTAGAGCGTGGCTTACCACACTCAGATTTATTCCTACCATATCTGAGTATGACCATGAAAAAAACATCCTGGTTCTTTTCAAAAAGAAAATTAATTGCTATTTTGTTTCTTCTGGAAGGTTTTTCCCTACCTTCATTGTCTTCGGAGGGTCTACTTCTTCGAGCCTGACCTCTTCGAGCTCTTCTAATGGCTCGAGGTCAATTATTTCCTCTATTCCCGGATCAATTTCTTCATTTATTTCGAAGACCGTTCCATCCTTATTCTGAATTATGACAAGTGTTTGTGCGCTTGTCTGTTTCTTTCCTCTAATGGAAATGCTATAGCATTCCCTCCCTGCTAGCTGGTCTCCCTTCAGTGTCCCGATGCCACTAGAAGTTGGGAACTTGATGGCCAAATGCCTCACAGACGAAATTTCCCCCAACCCTACTAGGGCGGGTCTCCCGAGCAGCACGTTGTAGGTCGATGGTAGATCCACTACTACAAATTCCATCATCTTGGTTGTTGAGACCGGTAAGTCTCCCAAGGTCACAGGGAGTTCAATGGATCCCATACATCAATCCCTTCTCCTAAAAAGTCACACAATGTCATTGCACAAACCTCTAGATCACGAAGTGTGAGCCCCATCTTTTCTAAGGTGGCCTTATAAAGGATATTCACTGAACTCCCGTTATCAACCAGGACTCAGTGAACCCTCTTATTCGCTAGCTGAAGAGTGATGACCAGCGGGTCATTGTGAGGAAACTGCACATGAGATGCGTCGTCCTCAATAAAAGTTATAGGTTGAGATTAAACCCTCTGGTGTTTTGGAGCCCTGGATTTCGGTTCGTAAGGGGACCCGTCACCAGTATTTAGCTCATTCACGTATAATTTTTGGGCATTACTGCCCGATCCTGCGAGATGAGGTCCCCCCGAGATGGTTACAACATCTTCTCCATCAATCGGAGGGGGTCTCTCATCTTCCCTGGCTTGGGAGTTATTGTTTTGGGCAGGTGGTGGTGTAACTACCCTTTGACTGGTAGAAGCCTGATTGGGATTTTGGTTTCTTAAATATTGCCTGAAATATCCTCTCGAGATCAGGCCTTCTATCTCGTCTTTTAGTTACCTGCATTCATCAGTTGTATGACTGATATCCCTATGGAATCTGCAGTATTTACTAGAATCTCTCTTTGCTTTCTGGTTCCTCATGGGGTCTGGATGCCTGAAAGGGACCCGGTTTTCATTAGCCAGGTAGATATTCTCTCGAGACTTATTCAGCTCGGTATACACTTTGTACACGGAGAAATATCTTTCTCCTTTCTTCTTCTTTCCCCTTTCCGCCTTGGGGTTACTCCCTTCAGTCTTCTTTCTTTTGGAAGGGTTGTCTGCAGAGGGCTTCGAGGCTAATGGGTCTGCCAAGGTCGAGGTAGAGTTTATGTTTGTTGTTGTAATTATTGTTAGGAAAATATGTATTTTGCCTCAATGGAAATAATAATAAATTACAACTCTATGCAATATATTACAAATAAATAATGATTGATTAAAAAAAGTTACAACTCTATAATTGAAAATTACAAATAAACAAAGAAAATGAAGAAGATGATGAAGGAGAAGAGAATAGTAAAATACAACTCTAAGCAAAAGGTTACAAGTAAAGTAAAGTGTTTGAAACAAAAGAAAAGAAAAGATTACAACTCTTGAACAAGAAATACAAGTAAATAGAGAAGAACAATATAAAGATGAAAAAGCAATAAAATGAAAGAAAGGAACAAGAAACAAAAGATAAACAACTCTCACTCACACTACCAAAGTGAAGAGTGTCGGGGATCACCAACTTGAACAAGGTTTGAAACCTTTGTCCAAAAGCTTATTTCCCCCAACTCAAGCACTAAGGGATCTCTCAAAGATTATAGGAAATGCTTTCTGGAATTATCAAGCCTCAAGGTGTTTCTAGCCAAGTGCTCCAATGGATAGAAATCTTGTGTCTTACAAGTGAGCTACAGGCTCCTATTTATAGAGTTTAGAGACACCCTTTGAATTTCAAATTCCACCAACCCCCATGGCTGTTACCAATGTTTAATTGGATTAATACGGAATTAAAAATGAGATTTGGGAGTTATTTAGGTTTTTTGAGCCGTTGAACAGAGATTGAAAAAACTGAAAAAATGGTCAGTATTTAGCCTGTGGTCGCAGCCAGAGACATTAGTGGCCATGGCCACCGACCATTTTCAGCACTAAAAAATGTGCTGCTTTTCCAAACGGTTCCAAACCCTCCCAGATGATTTTGTAACTCCCAAAACACATTATTGGGGTTAAAATCATATCTCTAACAACCATATCACATATGGCTTTATGAAATTCATCTCAATATTGTGTAACAACAAATTTACACAATAAAGGGTAATATTTGGAAGTTACAAATTTGTAACACCAAATATGTTACATTATTTGGATATATCTCATATATCTAAAATTGTAACTCTGTATTATATATTACAATATGTGACACACTTTGCCACATTTATTTAATCTAAAACATTATAATATAATATAATATAATATTACATTATATTATAAAATAATATAACAATTATGGGCTGGGAGGCCATATTCAGTGCTGACCTTGCCTCCTCTACATTGACAAACCTCTGAGCTCGCCAATTGAACTCGGTTAAGGACCTCACAGGCTTTCTCTGCATGTCTTCCCAGAGAGGGCTTCCAAGCATTACCCCAACTCGGACAGCCATCAGATGACTGCTGTCATCTACGTCCCGAGCTCAGGCGACTTCCAAATTGAACCTTGTGAGGTAACTTTTCAATGTTTTGTTCGGCTGCTGCCGGACATTGGTTAAGGCAGACACCTTGGGCCTTATTCCGATCATGGCTCTGAATTGCTTCTTGAAATCTCTAGATAATTGATCCCAAGAAGCAATTAAATGCCTCTTATCTTTTTTGAATCAATTTTTTGGTGGTTCTGTGAGCGAGGCTGGAACCAGCATGCACCTGAGCTCGTAGCCCACATTACTTGCTCTCATAATGGTATTAAACGTACTTAAGTGACTGTATGTATCGAAATTCCCATCAAACGGTAGGACATGAGGAATTCGAAATCCTTGAGGAAACGGGGTAATAGAAATATGGGGGTGAAGGGTCCGAGTTCCTCGTCAAACTCTTCGTCCCGATCCCGTCCTCGTTCATTTTGTAAGAGCCTGAACGCTATTTCCAGTTGATTAATCCTTTCTTGGACTAGATCCACGGGGGGTCTGACCTGAAATTGGTTATCATTGATCAAAATTCCAGCTCCGTGCCTCTGCATGGGATTCTTGCGTCCATTTAAGTGAACCCTCAGGTCTGGGTTCGAGGGGTTATCATTACCTCAATTCTGGTTCAGGTGTTCTCGTAAATCTGGGTGATCCCTTCGATTCCCAGTATTTCTGCGTCCTCGGTCATACATACTGACCGATATGGTGTCTCTTGAGCCTTCGCTTGTATGGCTCGCTGCGCGGTTGTTTCGAGATGGGTTCCTTTCTGGTTGTCTCATCTCAATAGTGTGAGACTGAGATATGTGGCTTCTCGTAGGTTGGGCGCCTCTACGTTCTCTAGCAGTCTCCCCATTCCCATGTTTCCGCCCAGCTCGCCTTTCCCTATCACCCTGCGTCGATTGCGTGTTTCTCTGAGGTGGTGAGGGATATCTTATCGGTGATGGTGGGTGCCTTATGGGTGATGGTGGCTACAATCCATTACGGGGCTTAGAAGGTCCCGAGTTTGCATGTGCCGGTTCAGGAACGTTCTACGTGTTACCAGGATTTTGGGTCCGAGCTGCCACAGGGGCTCAGTTATTCCCAGTCTCGGCTGGTACCTCAGAAGTTGAGTTAACAAGATCTCCAGCCCGGATATTTCTCCGAGGCCTTGAGGGAGCAGGTTGTTCTGCTGGTGGTGGAGGTTGTTCCGTTCTTCGTGTGGCAGCATTTTTGCAAGGTTGCCCACGAGGCCTGTGTGGTGGAACATGAACATCTCGCAAAGGTGGAGCTTGGGTCTCAGGCGGAGGCGGGGGCTGAGCCGCCTGCGCCTCAGCAGCCAATCTGGCCAGCTCCTCGTTACGTTTCTTGGCCTCTGCCAACTACTTTCGCAGTTGACGATTTTCAAGCTCCACAATAGGGACATATCGCTCAAGGTTGTAGTACATGTCCTCGTCGTCCCTGGGGGCCGGTGGTGCAGGTGGTCCTCGAGAGTCAGAGGATCCACTCCTTTCATCTGGGTCCGAATTCATCATCGGCTGCTTCCCAGGGCGCTGGGGATAGTCAACTTCCTCTAAGATTTCCTCCTCAGGAATATTGGGATCATTCGCGGCCATAGTTGAATTAGGGAGGCTTCTTCGATTGAATAGACTCATATGCGTACTGCTTAATGCTCTTAATGAATGCACCAAACTGTTGACGCCATTTTTTGTCAACTTAAATCGTAGAGCAATTAAACAATGTATACTATGAAGCGAATGAATAATGAATAAAGACAAGAGGGTTTTTACGTGGTTTATCAGTTAACTCTGCCTAGTCCACGAGTTTGTGTTATTAAGGCTTAAAGACTTCTAGAAATTCTTTAGAGATGAATTACCCAGAAAATACTCTCCAGCCAAAAGAAATCGATCCTTTACAAGTGGTCATTCCTCCTTTATTTATAGGGGAGGTTACATAATTCATTCCCACATATTTCGGGAAGATATTCCGTATGGGATTAAGAGAAATGCCTCACTTGCTTTAAGTACAAGTGGGAGATTGTTAGGAGTGTGTCCTAAAAGCATGTAAAGACATTTGTTTTTTCTGTGAATAAATAAATACAATGGTTTATTATTATTGTCATATTTAGATTGTTAAATTATTGTTTGAATAATTTTGTAAATATCAGAAACATTCCATATTCATTATTGAGGATGTGATCTTGTATTAGTACGAGAGAATTAAGATCACATGAATGAATAAAAAATGGTCAACAACGACAAATTAAAGTTATGGAATTCTTTAATTAGAGTTGTAAGTATGGTTTACTGAGTATCATAATGATACAAATAATCTAGATTCGGATTATTGATGTGGTAAGACATCTCGGTAAAGGTGCTTTATATAATATGATTATATATGACATGGATCGATGTGAATTAAAGTCTTTATCCAAAAACCATTTGACAATAAAGACTTGTAATTCATATCATAACTGATGATCATTTATAGATCAACCTAAATCCTGAGTGTTCATGAACTCCTGTTCATGTTTATTAAATCTTTTGATTCACTCGTTAAGGTCTCTTCAAAGAATGAGGCTAATGACTTTTGTTTTGGAGATTTAATATCATGGATGGCTGGGAACATGTATCAACAACACGGAATCTAATCTTTCCTAACGGATCGTATATTTGTTCCCTTAAGGGTTAATTCTGGAACTGAATGATTTTGAGCTCAAATCTATAATTAGATTATAGATTAATTATTCACTAGTGAATTAATGGTACTTAAGGAATAAGAAATAAATTAGAAAGGTTAAAGGGTAATTCTCCCATTCTAATTTATGATCTAATTAATTAGAGGGTTGAACTATTGTAAGATGGTTATATCAATAGACGACTTAAGAAAAATATTTCTGTAAAAGTATATCTATAACATAAAGAGTGCAATTCTGAATTTATAGTGGAGTAATATCAGAATTAATAAATTAACTATTATAATTAAAGAGTTTAATTATTTAGTTTCAATTTATTGGAGCTTAATGTTATAGGTCCATGGTCCCCAGAATGGCTCAAACAATCATTGTCAAAGGCAAATACAAAAATGGGCAAAAAGGACTTATGTGATAAGTAAAATATTTTTCTATGTATCAAACATAATTATTGTTTAATTATGTGTAATTAATTAATTATTTGATTTAACAAAAATATAATTAATTTTGAATTAATTTATTTTTGGGATTTTTGGTATTTAAATAATAATAAAAATTGGAAAAAAATCACATGCATGCATATGCATGTGGTACACGTGTGGCACAGTGCACATGCACTGTGCTACATGCATAAGAGATAGACTTGGTCTCTTGATTCCACAATTTTAGTTATTTAAATATTAAATAAATAATGAGATATTTTGATTTGATTTAAATATTATTATTTAAACAAAAATATGATAACCGATCAGTTATTTTGAATTTGTTTAAAATAACAAATATTTTAATATATTTGATATTATTAAATATTGGATATTAGTTTTCACAGAACGTAAGTTTTTTCAGGGATAGAAAAATATCTAGGATTCTCTCAGAGAAAAAGATCAGTGACAAAATCAAAGGTCATTGTTCTTCACAAAACCTAGGTCCAAACTTTATCAGGTCTCATGTGTTGAGAATATCTGATAAATAGTTATTGCCTATTATTTGTATAGCGAGCCCACACTCGTTCTTTGGGTGACTGAGAACATTTTGGAAGATCTTGGTGTGAGATCTCAAGGATTCAGCGATACGAAAAGATAGCAGCAAGGAAGGACCTGAGGTAATGTTTCTATTCTTGTCCTTGATTCAATATATATATGAGTGTGAAGAAGTAGATCTAGAAATCTTATGGGATTAATCTGACAATTTGATTGTTGTTCCGCTGCGCATAATCTCTGATTTGATCAATAAAAACCAACAGAAAAGAGTGCTAGTTGACAAAGGAAGTTCAGTGAACATCCTGTATAAATCTTTGCTGGAACGCATGAAGTTTTCCTTTAAGGACTTGGAGCCCTGCAACCAAACAATATAAGGCTTCTCCGGTGATGGACTCGCCCCAGTGGGGTCAATCAGTCTTCCAGTGACAGCAGGTACAGCGCCTGCTACCAGGACATTACTCGCTACTTTCATAGTAGTCGATTGTCCCTCAGCGTACAATGCGGTCATTGGACGGCCTACACTTGTTGATCTTTGAGTCGTCACCTCAGTATGGCATTTAGCCATGAAATTCTCGACAGATGCAGGGGTAGGACGCGTGTTGGGAAATCAAAGGGAGGCCAGGGAGTGCTACAACGCCTCAGTCATGAAGGCAAAGAAGGGAACGTCAAAGAGCTCTCCCCCAGAAAGTTTGTAGATGGCTATTGATACACAAGCCCAATCCGGTGATGAAGTCACCAAATAGGGTGTTGCCCAATGTGAGGATAGAGATTTAGATCCTCGCTTTGGGGATTTTGAGGAAAGTGTTGGACCCGTCAAGGACCTGGAAGAGGTCCAACTTGACAAAAATGACCCAACTAGAGTCGTGAAGGTCGGGAAAAACTTAGAGCCAACCACAAAGCATGCACTGGTCGAGTTTTTGTGAAAGAATCAGGAAGTCTTTGTCTAGTCGCACAAAGACATGGCTGGGATAGATCCTGCAGTTATCAGCCATGTCCTGAACATAGACAAGAGCTTTCCACCCGTGCAACAGAAAAGAAGGCTGCTCGATAAAGATCGGTCAAGAGCCTTAAAAGAAGAAGTCGAAAGGTTAAAGGAGAATGGGTTCATCAGGGTGGCGTTTTATCCATCGTGGGTCTCCAATCCAGTGCTGGTTCCCAAGCCTAACGGCAAATGGCGAACCTGTGTGGATTTCACAGACCTCAATAAAGCCTGCCCGAAGGATTGCTTCCCACTCCCAAGGAACGACCAGCTGGTCGATGCTACTGCAGGACATGAGATCCTCTCCTTCATGGATGCATACTCATGTTACAATCAGATTAGTATGCATCCCCCTGACGATGATCACACCAGCTTTCGGACCGATACGGGATTATACTGGTATAAAGTGATGCCCTTCGGACTGAAAAACGCAGGTGCAACTTACCAGCGATTGGTTAACCACATGTTTAATGACTTGATCGGAGTAAACATGGAGGTATACGTGGACGACATGCTGGTAAAGTCAAAAAAAGCAAAAGGACATGTGAAGGATTTACAAGAGTGTTTCAATGTATTGAACAAGTACCAGATGAAACTAAATCCTCTCAAATGTTCCTTCAGAGTTGGATCAGTGAAATTTTTGGGGTTCATCGTTAATTCAAGAGGAATCGAGGCCAACCACGACAAAATAAAAGCCCTGATCGACATGAAATTTCCAGAAAAGATCAAGGATGTACAAAGTTTAACGGGGATAATTGCCACCCTAAGTAGATTCATTTCCAAGTCAACGGATAAATGCGTCCCTTTCTTCAATCTACTTAGAGGCAACAAGAAGTTTGAATGGACAGGAGACTGCGAGCAAGCTTTTCAGGCCTTAAAAGCCCATATGGCACAACCTCCTATTTTATCAAAGCCTATGAAGGAGAAACTTTGTTCATCTACCTGGTGATCACCGAAGTAGCTGCTAGTGCGGTACTAGTACGAGAGGAAGAAGGCGTACAAAAAGCGGTTTACTACGTAAGCAAGAGGCTAATCGGAGCAGAACTGAGGTATCCTCCCATCGAAAGGTTAGCTTATTGTTTAATCTTAGCCTCAAGGAAGCTACGTCCTTACTTCCAAGCCCATCCCATTACAGTTTTAACTGACCAGCCTCTTCGGCAAGTCCTCCAAAAACCAAAGGCGGCTGGGCATTTATTAAAATGGGCAGTCGAACTAGGGCAGATCAATATTACATATTCATCGCGAGCAGCAGTAAAAGAACAAGTCTTGGCTGATCTTATTGCGGAGTTCACTGAGCTCCTAGACAACGAGTAGTGCGAAAAGCCTAGTGTGCCTGAGCCCCAAGATGAAGCTCCTTCGTGGAAGTTATTCACGGATGGGTCGTCCAACGAATCACACGCAGGAGTAGGAGTGATTTTGATAACACCAGAAGGGCATCGATTTCACTGCGCCATTAGGTTCGACTTCACAGCATCAAATAATGAAGCCGAATACGAAGCACTCCTTGTTGGATTAAGAATGGAAAAAGACATGAGTATAAAGGTGCTGGATATTTACAGTGATTCACAACTGGTAGGTAATCAGGTTCTAGGGGAATATCAAGCACGAGGCCTCAAAATGGTGGCCTACTTGAACAAAACTAAAGATCTGTTGGCCCAGTTCAAGAAGTATACCCTCCAGCAAATACCTCGGGATCAGAATTCGAACGCGGATGCCATAGCCAAACTCGCAAGCGCGAAAGATGCTGACATTTTGAATATTGTGCCAGTAGAAATATTGAGCAAGCCGAGCATACGAGAAAATGAAACCAGTATGGAAATCCGGATGGGAGACACATGGATGGCGCCTTATTTGGAATATCTTACAAATGATGTACTACCGACAGATAGGAACAAAGCCAGAACTCTTCAAAGGCAGGCTGCTAGGTATATACTGGTCGATGGTGTTCTATATCGAAGGGGATATTCCATGCCACTGCTCAAATGTATTACACCAAGAAAGCTAAGGAGTTGATGAGAGAAGTACATGAAGGCTTCTGCGGGGATCATGCTGGGGGGCAAAGTTTGGCAAAAAAGATTCTGAGGTAGGGCTATTTCTGGCCAACTATGAACGAAGACTCAATGGAGTTTGTGCCAAAATGCGACAAGTGTCAGAGATTTTCCAAACTCCCGCGCGCAGCTCCCAACGAGTTAAAACAAATGCAGAGTCCTTGGCCTTTCGCAGTATGGGGTATAGACTTGATTGGATCCCTGCCAACGGGAAAAGGCGGAGTGAAGTACGCAGTTGTAGCAGTCGACTACTTCACCAAATGGGTCGAAGCTGAGCCACTTGCTACCATAACGACCAAGAAAGTTCTTGAATTTGTCATCAAGAACATTGTTTGCCGATATGGTTTGCCTCGAAAAATTGTCTTAGACAACAGCACCCAGTTTGACAATGACTTATTCACGGACTTCTGCGAAAGGCACGGGATCATTAAAAGCTTTTCTTCAGTCGCGCATCCACAAGAAAATGGGCAGGTCGAAGCAGTGAATAAAACACTTAAAGATACCCTGAAGAAAAGACTTGAAGACGCTAAAGGAGCATGGCCAGAACAGCTGCCTGAAGTCCTCTGGTCGTATAGAACTTCTCATCGAACAGCGACAGGTCATACCCCGTTTTCCTTAACATACGGGTATGAAGCTATGATACCTGTCGAATTAGATCACCCCTCACACCGACGCATTACATACGACCAGAGCCAGGATAGCCAACTGATGATGGAGTCCCAGACTCAATTGAGGAGATACGAGAAAGAGCCCAACTTCGAGTTGCTGCGTACCAGCAAAAGGTCACCCGATATTTTAACTCAAAGGTGAAAGAAAGGAAATTCAACGTCGGTGACCTAGTGCTACGACGAGTTTTCTTAAATACCCGCGACCCCACTGCTGGAGTACTCGGACCGAACTGGGAAGGACCATACCAAATTGAAGAAGTCCTTCATCCGGGCACCTACAAACTTGCACGCTTGAATGGAGATCTCGTTCCATGCTACTGGAACGGTGAACACCTATGCAAGTACTACCAATAAACAGTCCTTTTTAAAGAACTGGCTTGTATTAATATTAATTTTTACAAGTTTCGAAAAAAGGGTTAGCCACATTGTATGGCTAATCGTTTACAAGTGTAAGATCTTTTTAAGATCACTCGTAAAGACATGTTTAGTCCATTTTAATACGAGATTATAAGGGACTGTGCGAAGCCAGTCATTCTTGCCAACCTTTGTAAATTTATTTTACAAGTATTTGTTCATTACGTGTGTTGTTTTGCTGTATTACAAGTGTTATGTTTACTATCGAGCAGTAATGTTCGCACAGGTCGTGGTCAAGGCAAGTGACCAAGGACCTAAAGCTCCTCGATCACTTGGGGGGCATATAAGGTACATCGATAGCAAAGCATACCAAAAGGTATGTAAACACATGAACAAAATGAGTGAAAGCATGCTACGGTACTTAGAGTATTTTTCAAAATTTATATTTTGTTAAATCAAGCCAAAGTACTATGCTAAGTTCGGTCATGCGAACAGATGTTATAATAAAAAGAAATATTATAATATCATAAGGCATTCTTTTACACCGGAAGCATCACTGCTTGGATGTAATTGTTTAAAGTAAAAGGAAAAGTTTGCTGCCCGTGCAGCAAATTTAAAAGTAAAAAAAATTTGTCTTTACAACATGACCCGTGAGTCGTGTAACTGAAGAAAAATAAAAAAGAAAAAAGAATAAGTTTAAGGAGCATGAGGGTCTTGCTCAGCAGTCTGATTGGCCGCATTCTCAACAACTCCTTCCTCCTCTACCTCAGCGGCCGGCTGAATGCTTGGGGAAGCAGGAACCCTTGCTCTTTCTTCTTCTTCAGCCAAACAAGCAGTGCAGCGGGCCAACTCAGCGTTCCTGGCATCTTCTGGAAGGTAGTAAAAGTTGGCACCCTGGTTGTGTTTCCAAAAGTCATAGAAACACTGAAATTTCGCATTCTTGTACCTCTCCAGATTATTGGCATTGGTAAGCTTCAGCTGCTCCACCTAGCTCTCAAAAATAGCTATGGTCTTGTCCTTAGCAAGGAGCTCCTCCTTAAGCCTCTTGACTTCACGATATTGGATTCAGCTGGAATCCTGGTAATCGTCCCTCTGCTTCTTCAAAGCTGCCTGAGAAGCTTCAGCCTCCGCCAGCTTTGCCACCGCAACATCCTTTTGTTGAGTAACCACATCCAACTCCCCAGCGTGCTTGGCTTCTGCAGCCTGAAGCTCCTCGGTGGCTCTCACTTGGAACTCCTCGACGGCCTTTTCCCGAGCTTGGTCGATGGTAGCCAGGGCACGGGTGCGAGCGACAGTTATTGTCAGCATGGCCTGCAGTCAAGGAAATAAAAGTTAGACTATACTACAAAATAGGAGAAGTAAAATCCAAGAGGAAAAATACTTACACTGGCCACTTCGTTAAGAGCCCTGTTGAGGATCTGGTCAACCCCCATGCTCTCAGCTTCAGCCATTGCCTCCCTGCAATGGTCGTGCTTCAAGATACGAGCAAGGCGATCTTTAGCTGATCGCAGGGAGCGGTTCGAGAGCTTGGTCCCAGGAAATTCTGCTTGCGGGGTGTGCTCCCTTCGGGCCGCAGGCGGAGGGTTGGTAGCCGGGGCAGCCTCCTTCTCAGCAAGAGCAGAAGGCTGGGCAGAAGCTTGTCCAGTAGGCACGTCCTTGGAAGGATATACTATTCGACCCTTCTTGGCCGAGGGTCCTTGGCTTGATTTTCCATTGTGCCTCCTGGATTTTTTCCGTCGAGCCAGGGGAACTTCTTCTTCCTCCTGAGCCTGGTACAGATCGAAAACGTTGGGAGTAGCCATCTCTGTGTATAAAGAAAAATATGCAGATAGTAAGACAAAGGCAGATGAAAATTTATGGTAAAACATAAAAGAGGTCACAAAGTTTAATACCCGAGCTACAACTACTGGTCGCTATACTACTGACTCTATTAGTCATACACTCACTATCTGGCACGAAGAAGTCTGGCCCTAGATTTGGAGTATACGTAAAATTGCCGTCCCCGTCAAAAAAGTGACAGGCAATTGGCAAGCTATTTAAAAGCAAGATAACAATACCGTTTTCATCTGAGGATTCATCCAGGTCTATGACAGACTCTGTTGCCTTTTGTTTCCCCTTGCCTTGGGGCGCAGAAGGCCTCTCTGCTGAAGGGACGCCAGTGGGTTCCCTGATTGTAACCCCCGTTGGCCTTCTTCGGGGAGGAGACGCCAGGGGTTGCTGCTCGGGATCCCCCTCAGCTGTGGCATCTGCTACCACAGGTCCTCTTGTTTCATGGTGAGGAGCCAGGAGACCAGATAGCCTCAGATTTTCATCAGTGACCAGGGACTTGACGCTTTTTTCTGCGTCTGCCATCCTGGCCAGTGCGTTGGACCTCAACACCATGTCTGGTGTTGGATTCGGGCGTAACCATAGTCCTGAAAGGCACAGTATACTTTAGAAGGGTTCAGGAGAATTTATTAAGGAAAAGTAGCGACCAGTGAAAATAGTGTTTACCTCCTCGAGCGAAGGCCAGGTTGTTCGTAGTCATGTCTGGCGTGAGGAAGTACTCTCTACTTTACTGCCCCACGTTGGAAATGTGGGTAGTGTCACTCAGGAACGTTCGGCTAGTTTCCTGGTGACAGATATGGAAGAAGCCCGTCCCGTATTGTTGAGGGTTGGACTTAAGGTCGAAGAGGAAATTGACCTCATGAGGGGTAGGTTCTGGCCATTTTTTAAGTTTATAGAGGATATAGAGTGCGGCCAGCATTCTATATCCGTTTGGAGTAATTTGAAAGGGGGCGACACCAAAATAGTTGTCCACCCCCTGATAGAAAGGATGTAGAGGGAGGATAGCCCCCGCCTCTATGTGATATCTGGACCAAGCGCTATAGGCACCCCCGGGAAGGTTAGCTCTTTGGTCAGCAGCTAGGATTGTGAGATTGACTCCTGTGAAAGGATACTTCCTGTGATAATTGGCAAGCATCTGAGGAGTCACTTGGCTGGTGGGGGAGAGATACCACTCGACATCAGGAAGGTTTTGATGCCGAGGGCGGGCCCTGACTTGGATACGAGGGTCTGGGGCGGCATTTTCTCGACCACTGGTCAAGGGAACCCTAGCCTGTGAATCAGGCTGGGCAGGAGAGTTTGGACTGTTTTCAGAGTTAGGTCTTTTCTTGCCTAAGGACTTAGAGCGGGCCATTTGAGGTGGTGATGGATGAGGTCTAGAAGAAACTTTGGAAAATGGAATCTCGTGAACTCGGTCGATCGGTTGTTCTTCGCCTTCGAGTAGTTGGGCAAGAAGATCGTCGTCGATGGGCCGCTCACCTCCCCACAAATCTAGCATTAAAGTTTGCAAATAGAAGAATGGGGAGGTGAGGATGAAGAATTTTAAAAGTTTTTTAGAATAACGCTGGTCGAGTATAAAAGTTAAGCTTTTATACAACAGCATTCTAACAAAAAACTAAATTTTTTCGCACAAACAGTTTGAGAAACAGATCAAAAGTGAAAGCAAAAAGTTTTTTGAAAAATCTTTTTCAACTCCTTTTAGGGCGGGAAAAACTTGGTTTTTCAGCTAGCATAAAAATCGAATTTTTACTTCGGTTTTACGTCCTAAAAGTCATGATCTCAACTATCAAACTAACTCGTAATTCCTTAATGGCAGAGAAAAATCATTCAATACAGTATCACCCATTAAACCCCCTACTAACATGCATCTCAACCCAGAAGCGAATGAACCCAACAGTCGGTCTACAGAAGCATGCACGGCAAAAATATAAAGCATAAGAGTCCAGAAACTTACCAGGATGAAGATCGTGGGGATTTGAAAAAAAAATTGGGCGTAAAAGAGCTCACGAACTGAATCTTGAAACCCCGAAGGACGGTCTCCAGAAAAAAAACAGGGGCTCTGGTGTTAGGGTTTCTTGAAAGAGTGATGGCTTGCGTAAAAAGAAAAATGAGACTTTGAAGAGGCTATATATATATATATTTTTGTCCATAGGCATTAAAAGGAGGTAATCATCAGCTTCCCTTTTTTCGAAGCACGGGGAAGGGTGATAGCTGTCGAAAGGTTACTTGGGAAGCGAAAAGCCGTGATTAGACAAGGGTAGGTTGATTTTTCCAAGATTGCACGAAGTGTTCTGACAGGTATGGTGGGGTAACCGAAGGGTCGTTTCCTCAAAAGTTTATTTATTGCTCGTAATAAATAAACTTGGGGGGAAAATGTTATCCAAAAAACAGGCACAGATGACGTGGCAAGTGATTTCTGGACACGTGGTTGACACCTGGCGGAGTTCTGCTAGGGTATCGACCAGTAAAGACATTGCAAGCAAAAAGCAGTTGAAGTTTACCTGCGACCAGTATGGTTGCAGGTTCCGCGTGTCTCACGATAATCTTATAAAGATCTTAGTCAATCACGAGATTGACTCCCATGATTTCCTGAGTATCCGATTATTTAGGAAAGAATATCTGTAACAAATTAATGTAATCCCCCTTAGAGAAAGGTAGCTCAAGGAAGGGACTTTTGGCTTTTGAATTATCTGAGATTAGAGTTATCATATTTTGATATATTGTTTTGTTCTTCAGAGGTTGGTGAAATTCATTGAACCCTAGTTCTTTGATCACTCCTTTGAATTATATATCAATAACAGTTCAAGTGGACGTAGGTTGTTACCAGATCCTGGGGCCAAACCACCATAAACTCTTGTGTTCTTTATTGTTTTTTGTCATCACATTCATTTCAACGTATTTGTCCACATCAAGCATATTTGACTCCGTGTCAGTTAGCCAAAATCAAGGTCAACAATTCCAATGCTTCCAAATCCCATTTTTGATGCCAAATGAACCCAAAACCATCATAACATACCCAAAACATCACAACCATAAGAACCCTAGCCAAAACTCCCAACAAGACCAAGTATTCAACCTAGAAATCACAACTGAAAAACAGAACTAAAACAGGGCAAACCAGGGAATTCAATGGCTAGAAACTTACCCAAAGCTCAGCTTATGATACTCTTCAATGGAGGAACACTCTCCCAAACTCCCAAGGCTTACTTCCCAAGCTTGAATCCTCAAGAATGGTTCAAAAATCTCAAAGGAAATGAAGGAATTGATGCTACAGGAAGGCTCTTGAAGAAGCTCTATTTTTCTACCTCTTTCACAACTCAAAAATGGTTTATATCTATCCTAGGGGTGAAAAGACCAAAATACCCCTAGGTTTAATAAAGGTTTCTAAAGGCTCCCAAGGGCAAAATTGGTATTTTCCACCTATCTCGTTAATCATAATTAACGCTCTCCAATTCCCTCTATTATCAATAAACTCAAACACCAATAATTCATATCCCATTACCCTTTAATTCCTGGTAATGCTCTAATCATTAAAATCACCCCGAGACTCATCCCGAGCCCCGACCTTAAACCTGTTATGACTAGACCGCTAACCAATAATCCAAGATTATCTCACGATGAATAGCTCGAACAAACCCACATTATAATGTGGTCTCAACAATATATCACCGACATGCATACAAATATACAAGTATGCCCTCAACGAGCCAAATTACCATCACACCCCTGTAATTAGAATGTGGACCCACATGCATGCATTTAACATCATATTATAATATAATTCACATATACATGCATTTATCAACTAATGACATAATTAAGCAAGTATGGCCCTCCCGGCCTACTAATCCCGCCATTAAACCACATCGGAGAATTCGGGGCATTACACTCACCTTCCGGCTCAAAGGTAACCATCTTCCTTCTACAATCAATGGTCGCCCCATACTTCGCCAACCAATCCATACCCAAAATCATATCGAAGTCAGTCATAACCAACTCTATCAAATCCACTGATAACTCTCTTCCCTCCACTATCATTGGCAAAGATCTGACCCATCTCCTGGATACCACTAACTCTCTAGTGGGTAACAACGTTCCAAACCCCACAGCATAAAAATCACAAGGTCTACATAGTCTATCAATAATACTACTAGCAACAAAATAATGTGTAGCACTAGAATCAATCAAAACATTATAAGGGGTTCTAGCACTAAGAAGCTGACCTGTAACAACTGAGGGAGAAGCCTCAGCTTCTGCTTGTGTCAATGCGAACACTCGAGCTGGGGCCGAGCTGTCCATTTTCCTGGGTTCTTCTTTTCTTGCCTTAGGGCAATCCTTCCTAAGATGACCCACTGCTCCACATGGGAAGCAGGCCCTTGCACTACACTCTCCCAAATGATGCCTCTTGCATCTAGGGCATTCAGGATAAGACTTCGAGGCTTCACTACCACCTGGATGACCCATTGAGATACCACGGGGTCACCTATCAAGACCTGGAACTGGAAAGGTATCAGGAACCTTCCTCTTCTGATCACTGGGGCCTTCACCCCTACTTGAACCCACAAATGGAGGACATGTCCTCCTGAACTCCTTTCTGGCTGCACTGTCTCACCAGATCTTGTTCTCTGCACTCTTAGCTGTGAATGCCTTCTCAACCACCTGTGCATAGGTAGTAACCCCAGCCACAGTGGTAATATGCACATCACGAGCGAACCTGGGTTGTAGCCCCTGCAGAAATCTCTCTCTTCTGGTCCCATCAGTAGGCACCAGCTCCATGGAAAATTTCGCCAAACGATCAAATTTTAAGGCATACTCAGTGACTGACAAACCTCCTTGAAGTAGCCTGATGAACTCCTCGAACTTTGCCGCCCTAATAGCATCATTATAATATTTCTCTTTAAACAGAGTCGGAAACTCTTCCCAACTCAGGGAATTAACATTCTTGGTCTGGGTAATAACCTCCCACCAAATTCGGGCATCCTCCTTAAACATATAAGTGGCATAGGCCACCCTCTCATTACCAGTCACCCTCATGAAGTCTAGGATGGTGGTAATCATACTCATCCATTGCTCTACCTTGGCAGGATCTACACTGCCCTCAAATACTGGAGGTTGCTGCTTCCTGAACCTTTCATAAAGAGGTTCCCATTTATTTCCAACCTCAGGCAGCTGCTCTGCTACTGGCACCGACACAGGAGGTTCCTCTGATACACTGACCACTGCAGGTGCTTGCTATTGTCTCAGGAGACGAAGCTCTTCTCCCTATCTCAACACTGTTGCCTGCAGATCACTAATTATCTGCTGCCAGTTTACAGGAGTTGGCTGTGGAATCTGTCCTTGGTCATTTTCTTGACCCTGATTATTATTATTCTGGCCTTGATCACTCAAGCCAACTGACAAATCTATCTGCCCTGGATTCATTCTTAATTATTGATACCTTGCTGAAACAATGATCAATATGGATAGTCAGGTAGTAATAACTAAACCTCTTGCCGCCTTACGGTCCAAGAACAAGCAAACAATTATCATATTCCACAGTCATACAAATATACAAGCAGATACATGTTTATAGCATTTAGCACTTAGCATGTATCACATAATAGTTCACAAAAAATAATACTAATAAGTATGTTCCAGCAATTTCCGTACTAATTAGCACACGGTTGTTGAGAATGTATTATTCAAGGCACAGGTTTAACATGGTGTCTCATGTACACAGGTAAAGCATATATACTATATTTAAGCAGTTATACATATAACTACATAAATAGTTACCAAACCATGAGTCGGGCTTGACTTCAGTGATGTGTGTACATGCCCAGCCAGTCTACAGGAACCCTAACCTTGGCACGCTCTGATACCAAGTTGTAACGCCCTGGTTACCCCAGAACAGTTACGGTGAACCAAAAATTTAACTCGCTACCTGAGTCCTTTGGTTAAAAACGTGCTTTTAAGTGTTATTAACAGGCTAAGGTGGAAAACCAACCAAAGAGAAAGGATATATATTTTATTTAATACTTAAAACTGTTCATGGGCCCATCAAAACATTTTACAAGTTATTTACAACTCTTAATGGTCATTATTGTTTCAAGTTTACAAACCCACCGACCTAAGCGGCAAAAATAGGGTAAACCCCCTAGTTCCTCTAAGAACTCCTTGGCCGTGGTGGTCAAGCGGCCGTATATGTACACATCACCACCTAAGCTCTCCACTCAAGGCTGGGTGAGCTTTTCCTTCCCTTTACCTACACCACATAGCACCCATGAGCCAAGGCCCAGCAAGAAAACACAATATATCATGAATACAGTATCAACAATGATCATAATCATTATTCAGGACTCTCAGTCCAAAACAGATGAGTGACAGTCGCAAAAGTCACTAAGGTGGGTTTCCTTCCCTTTAGCCATGTGACGATAGGGTCACCGGGGCTTTAAAAATAAGTGAACCTTTCACTAGCTTAAATAGGATAGGTGCATGATGACTAGTCACCAACATAACCTTCCTCATGACCATAGAGTCATAATCATGGGATTCCGTTCCCTAGCCATGTGACAAACTGTCACCTAGGCCTTTGGCCCTGGCTCTGAGTAACTAGTCTTAGACTAGTGAAGCGCTTATAATTTTCATCGACCTTAGGGTCGGTCCAGCATTAATGCTTTGGAGTCATTCATTGCTGATATCGATTAGATCTAATCTTTAATCGGCCCTGCGTTCAGGACGCTTATGCCGTTTCTGACTCTCAGGTCAGTAATACGCGACCAGTGTCGTCCCTGACTAATCAGTGCCATACACAAGTACGCAAGCTCTGCTAATCATTTAATATGCAATCAATGTCCACATTTAACAACCAACATGCCTCAACAACAATCATGCATGTCATATACACAGGATTTAGTTTTCTTACCTTTGATTCGACCGAGAATGAATAAAAGAACGACCCTTGAGAATGATCTGACTTTTAGTCCTTTAGTGGTTACCTAGTCAAAACCAAATATGGGACACCATCAATAAATGAATAACAAAGGTTCCCAAACCAAGATCTAGCCTCTGGGACATCAATCCACACTAATCCGGGTAGTAGGAACAATCCCGAGGCCTAAAACCAAGTTCCTGAGGTCAAAACACTCAAACGGGCTCAAAACTACCCAAGGGCGGCGGCCCTAGCACCTTGAGCCGCGGCCCCCAGCCACACCAGGAGCAAGGGTCGCAGCGCCCCACACCCAGGGCCGCGGCGCCCAGCAAGGCCAAAAAGCTCCACCTGCTTCTTCGAGCAAGGGATGCGGCGCCCAAGAACAGGGCCGTGGCCCCCAACCCAGAACCAGCCACAAACTCGCTCTCCTTCATCCCAAACCCTCCAAAAACATACCTAAACACTTACAAATCCAAAAATCAAAGTTCCCAAACTTTCCAATGATCCAAAACCATCAAATCCCGAGACTCAAACGAACCAAAAACTCAACGATTCACAAAATCCAATTCGAAGCTTAGATACTCTAAAAACTCAAAACTTAGATTACCTTTGGTTGGGTTGTTTCTCGTCAAATCCTTCAGTCAAGAAGCTTCTAATCTTTCCTATGATCGTTATGCCTCGATCCTCGCTTGATTCCGACTCCTAGAACTCAAGATTTCTTCGAAAATGCCTCGAACGGTAAAATGAACTAACGGGAAGAGAACGAGAGGTTTTCTAACGTACAGTTCTATCTGACAAGCTACTTCAAGCTTAAGTAACCTCAAATAAAACCTAGTGCTCGGGGTCCCGAAAACACTCCCAGGGACATTATAGTCAAAACTCCCAGAATTTCCTCCTGATCTCAATAACTCCTAATTTATCATCAAATAACATTCTCATTATTCAATATCTCAATAAAAGACCTTGTTATGACAAAACCGCTAATTCACAATATAAGACTGTCTCATGTCGAATAGCTCGAATATATCTCCATAATAATGGAATCTCATCCATAACTCACAATATGCACCAAAATACACAAATATGCCCTCAACGGGCCAAATTACCAAAATACCCTAATAATCAAATGTGGACCCACATGCATGCATATAACATCATATTATAATATAGTTCACATAAACATGCACATTATCATTTAATGGCATAATTAAACAGTTATGGCCCTCCCGACCTACTAATCCAGCCATTAAACTGCATTAGGGATTTCGGGCATTACATGACCCTAGCCAAAACATCCATCAAACTCTCAACTTTCCAACTCAAAAACCCAACTGAAACTCAAATGAAAACAAAGCAAGAACAAGAGATTCTATGGTTAAAAAATCACCTCAATTTCAGCAACACGCCCTCTTCAATGATGGAACACAACCCTAGCTTATCACAGCTTGGTTCCCTGGCTTGGTTCCTCAAATTGAGCTCGAAAATTCAAAGAGAAAAGGGAGAGAAATGATGTACAGGAGAGAATGAGAAATGTGCTATGTTTTTTATAAGCTTCTATAGCCTTAATGGTTGATATAAATCCTTAAGGTCAAAAGACCAAAATGCCCTCATGCCTAATTAAAACCCTTAACAGCCACCAAGGGCAAAATCGTCATTTCTCACCTATCCCGTTAATTATAATTAACACCCTTCAATTCTCAATACTTTCAATATTCTCAAATGTCAATAAATTATATCACATTACCCTTTAATTCCTGGTAATGTTCTAATCCTCAAATCACCCCAAGACTCACCCCGAGCCCCGAAACTAATCCCGTTATGACCAGACTAAAAACTTGCATTATGAGATTGTCTCATGCCGAATGGCTCGAACAAATCCACATAAAATGTGGTATTATTCATAATTCACCCACATGCATGAAAATATACAATTACGCCATCAACGGGCCAAATTACCAAAATGTCCTTATAATTAAAAATGGACTCATATGCATGCATTTATCATCATATTATAATATAACTCACATAAACATGCATATAATTATTTAATGGCCTAATAAATCAATTATGGCCATCTCGGCCTCCTAATCAAAGTCCTAAACCTTATTAGGAATTTTGGAGCATTACAGTAAGTGACAATGGCAATATTATAGGAGCACTAGAGCTTGTGGAACTTGTAGATGAGGTTTCGTTTGCCATGATCAGAAGTAGAGATTCATCGGTAGGATATGATGAAGTATGGCTCTGGTAGATACTATAAAAATTAAAAGATATAAGGATATTATTGATAGTTAAAGAAAATATTTAAAATGAATAGAAAATATTTAAAAATATAGTATTTAAATGATATAGAGAAAAAAACTAGAGAAGTTGATGTATGGGATAATGTAAAAGTTAGAGGTAAAATAAAAAAATGTGTGGTTTGGGGAGGTATTTTAAAGGATAGAGTAGAGCACTCATTGGGAGTGTGTTGACGCCGTTTTTCGTCAATAGTGAAAGAAGAGCACGTGAACAATAAACAGTAATGGCCAATAAAAATACGACAATACAAAACACGATTTTTACGTGGTTCAGCAGTTAAATCTGCCTAGTCCACGAGTCTTTGTTATTAAACTCAAGATGATCTCTGAAAATTCTCCAAGGATGAATTCTTAAGAGTTTTCTCTCCAGATCACCAAAATTCGCTCCTTAACAATGGTGCATATCTTCTCTATTTATAGAGAAGATTTCAGAATACTATCCCACATATTTTCGGTAGTTACTCTTTTTATCCAAATAAATTAAATGGCCTTAAATGCCTATAATCCAATATAAAAGGAAACGTCCCCTGAAGACCAGGGGGCGTATAACTGATCAAATAATATCCCATGATTTTAGGGGATTTACAGTAATAAATGTAGACCGCGTCTCTTATAGATGACTCATTAGGATATTCAAGGATATTCAAGGTTATTATCCTATATTACCAAGGCCTTGTTCTCCCAGGTCTCTTATCAATTTTCGAGCTTATAACATCTCCCGAGGCCACATGACTCCGAGATCGTACGCGCGTTAGGCTCGGAGCCCATGATCCGAGGTCACCCTTGAGAACAAATACACCTCGGAGCCTACCTTTCGAGCTCGTGGGGATTTCGAGGCCACCATCTTCGAAGTCGTCTCAACTTTGCAGGCTCGATGTTTAGACTTCGAACATATTCCAGACTTTACAAGTTCATTCACTATGCATCCAGTTTTCGAGGTCACACTTCTCATGGCTCGAAATCTGGGTATAACAGAGTGCTCTAATAAATTGCTCATAAAATTTTTAAACTTTTTTGTACAAAATTAATTAATAGTAAATATTTTTCTTTTTATTTTTCTCTCACCATTAATTAATACCTTTTTGGATCTTGTTTTTTTTTATTACCTGTTTGGATCCTATGTTTTCAAATTTTTATTTTTGGACTCTATATTTTGTAAAATGGTTCAAATAAATCCCTAAACTCAATTTTGATGAAAAAAAAGAATATAACAACACAGTTTTTAAGAAGAATGAATTTATTTTTGTTCTGAATTATTAGTTTGATGAATTATTTGTGATTTCAGTTAAGAAAACTTTGACGAAAACCGGGCTTATGGTTCTATTTGAACTATTTTACAAAATATAGGGTCCATAAAGTAATTTGTCAAAACATAGGTCCAAACAAGTACTGGGACAAAACACAGGGTCCAAAAATGTATAAACCCTAATTTATAATTAAAAATATTAAATATCTTTTAAACTCTCCATTAAAAATAATAAATTTTTTAAGGATAAAAACTTAATCATAGTTTATAATTTTAAGGATATAAACTTAATCATAGTTTATAATTTTAAATCAAAATAAGAATAAATATAAATGTAAATAATTTAAATTTTACAAAATTATGTTTAATTTTATTTGGAAAAATTAAATGGGAAAACTATATTTTGGATAACAAAATATAATAATATAATAAGATATACAATAACAATACTATTATTTCTAAGGGTTTATACATTTTTGGACCCTGTGTTTTTCTCCATTACTTGTTTGGACCATGTGTTTTGACAAATTACTTTTTGGACCCTGTGTTTTGTAAAATGGTTAAAATAAATCCCTAAACTCAATTTTGATGAAGAAAAAATTGAATATAACAACACAGTTTTTAAGCAGAATGATTTTATTTTTGTTCTGAATTGTTAGTTTGATAAATTATTTGTGATTTTAGTTGAGAAAACATTGACCAAAATCGAGTTTAGGATTTTATTTTAACCATTTTACAAAACATAAGGTCCAAAAAGTAATTTATCAAAACACAGAGTCCAAACAAATAATGGAGAAAAAAACAGGACCCAAAAAGATATAAACTCTATTTCTAATTACAATTTTAAATTTATATCATACCGTAATTATATAAATCTATTATATAACTAAAAATTAAATTTTAAAGAAAATAACATATTTTTCTCGTGTTGGACACTTTTGTAATTGAAACTCGCTTTCAAATAATAAAAAATTCATATAATTAAATGAAGAATATCAATGCATAATATTTACGTATTAAGCATCATATCTATGGTTGTTTCGATGTGGGATTGTGGGAACGAAAGTAGTTTTCTATTCACAGCTTTATATAATTTTACTTACAACATAAATTTGAATCATCCTTTTATCTCAAGTAAGAGCCTTTGATATATAAATATTTTAATTACTTTACTTTAAAGCCATTATATTTTGGGACTTATCATCATTTTTGTGCAATGGAATTTGAATATTGTACTTTCAATCATTATAAATTAGGATAATAAGGCATGACAAGAACGAATATTAAAATTATAAGAAAAAATAAATGCAATTAAATTAAAATCATGTAAATTTGTTAATATAAGTTTAACTAAAGCGATAAAATGTTTATATAATAATTTACATCTCTAATCTATAGGGTAATTTATTGATTTACATGAATTATAGCATTACAATTATATTAAATTAAAAGCCACATAGAGCATAAATGACCGCATAGCGCAGTGGATTAGCGCGTTTGACTTCGGATCAAAAGGTCGTGGGTTCGACTCCCACTGTGGTCGACCAATTTATTTTTAATATTTTTAAGTCTAAAAAAACATTTATGAAGTGTACTCTATGCGTTATGTATATGTATAATTTCTTTTGTGGGTAGAAAGTCAAATCATCAAATCCTGCAAATTGTAGGCAAAAACTGAAAATATCAACGGAAATGGGACAAAAGTTGTGAAAAGAATTATCATACAATAGTATTTGTTTCACTAATGTCATAAAGTCTCACTAATTTATACATTGCAGCTCTTATTTGGGTAGGAAAAAAAAATGGTCAGATGCCTTGAAAAACTATTACAACAAGATGATGGAGAAATACTCTGCAGAGGGTACTGCTGCTAACTATCTCATTGTGAACTAGCTTTCCTCCTTCGGACAGTTCTCTTGGCAGTTACTTTGACTTTGTCTTTCTCCTTGTCTTTGTCTTCTTCAGCTTCAACATTTTCAGTTACAGTTTTCTTATTATTTACAACAGCCTTTGATGAGCTCATTTGACTCCTTAACCGCAATATTTCACCCTTGGCTGAAGATAAATCCTCTTCAAGTTTCTTTGCTTTCTTATCCAAAGTCTCCCTTTCACTGCCAAGTCTCATCACCATGTTATGGGCATCTTCCATGTTTTCTCGGGCCTCTTTGGACGCGTTCTTTTGCTCTGTTAGGGTCTTGTAGAGCACCTGTTTCTCATCTTCAAGCTCAGAAATTCGAGAGTTTGCCTTCTCTAAATCTCTAGAAAGTGTCATTGCATTTCGGTTCATCTCATCAAGTGATTTGATAGCCTCTTCTAAGTCTGTTTCAAGAGATTTTCTAGAGTCCTTATCCTTTGCTATCTGCTTCTCCAGGCCTTGTAGTTCTTTGTTCAAAGTGGATACGGTTTTTTTCTCTTCTTTCAAATCACTGGCAGCACTTTCAGCCTTTTTGTAGACATCAACGAGTTCTTGCTGCAGGCTATTACGGTCTTCCACAACAGTTGCCAGTTCAAGAGACACATTTTGTAGCTTCTCTTTTGTCTTCTTCATAAGCTCCTTCACTGAAGTTAGCTCACCAGCTAACTCCTCACCACTCTGTTTAGCCTCATCAAGACTCCTTTTCAATGTATCGCTAACTTTGGTAAACTCAGACTGAACTCTAGAAACCTCAGCCTCAAGTTCCTTGCACAATTTATTCGACTTTATTAACTGTTTTTCCAGATCAGAGGCCTCGTCTCTTGATTTTGCAAGACTTTCGTGTGTAGCATGGAGCTCGTGTTTCAGAATATTTACCTTGTTTGATTCTTCATCCAGCATTTTCCTCAACTTTTCATTCTCTTGAGTCAATTTAGCAATTATTTCCTCGTTTTGACTAGTCTCACTTGTAGCAAGTGCAAGCTTTTCTTTTAGCAGCTGAAGCTCTTCTTCTTTTTCTCCCAAAACCCTAGCATCCAAGGCTGCCTTCTTTTCAGATGATAACTTTAACTCATTGTATTCCTTCTGAACAGCATCAAGTTTCTTCTCCAGATGATCCTTCTCAATATTTAAAGAACTTACAGTTGCATTTAATTCCTCAACAACAGAGTTCTTAAACTCTATTTCATTTTGATTTTTCACAATTTCATCCTTCAGATGATGGATTCCTGAACGTGCATGAGTTAGTTCATCATTTATTTGCTCATTGGTAGTCTTCATGTTGTTCAACTCTAACTCCTTATTAGCAAGAGAAGATCTGAGATTTTGAACATTATCTTCTTTATCCCTCACCTCTGTGTTCAGTAAATTTATTCTTCCTTCTAGGACACCAATCAGCTCAAACTTCTCCTTCAGATCTTCTTCAAAGATCTTCTTATCTTGAGTCACCTTAGAAAGATCAGTTTCAAGACTTTTTATTTGGAATTTAAGTTCCTCTATGAATTTCTTCTCATTATTTAGCTCTTGTCCCAATCCTGCAACTGTACTGTTCGCCAAATTTAGTTGGTCTACGAGAGACAGCTGTTCTTCCTTAGCCTTTCTAAGTTGCTCAGTTCTCTCTTTCTGTTCGGTGAGTAGCTTTGATTCAAAATTCTTCTCTAATGTGGTGATAGCAGATTCCTTCTGTTTTATTTTGGTCTTCATCTGCACATTTAGAACAAGCAGCAGGTTAACATTAAAAGATATATTTAAATATTGGAAACGGAAGTTCTTAAGCTTGAAATTAAATATAGAAAAAGATAAGAAAGAAAAACAAGTATTTTGGTCTTCCTTAAGATGATTTCCTCATGTGTTTTTAATGGACTCACAGCTTCAATTGTTGCATTATTTTCTGTTTTTTCTTTCTGAGCTGAGGCATAGAGAGCACCAAGCACACCAGAACTCAGTATTCCAATCCCATTCAGGAGAGAAACAAATGCATTTGGTGGAGTGTCCTTTTGAAGTGCCTGCTGTCAATAGAAGTTAACCAATTTAGGATATTTTTTAAGCCTTACAGACACATAAACCCAACAAGAGTTACTGATTGGGAGTTATTGTGAACCTAATCCAGATCCAGACCTCAGCTATTTGGTTCCCCTCGGATGTCTTTACCTCAGCTTCTTCTGTAAGATGATAAATGAATGCATAGGTTAGTCATAATAACTAATAAACAAAAGTTATGGTTCAATCTAAGGTTCTAGACATTCTTCCAAACCTATTATGTTATCATTTCAACCCCCCCAAAAAAAGTCAATTGCCATATCATTATTGCATCCAACAAGAGTCACAATCGTTGCCTAAGTTCTTTGTCAAATCTTAACATCACTTCCCAAAATCAATATCTAACTTCATAACAGTATCTATATGTCAGTTCCTAAATCACAACGTTATTAGATTAAAGAAAAAAAAAATCAAGTTGATAGCACAACTGAGCTACCACAATACAACAAACTGAAATGGTCCAAAACATCTTTTCTTCTAAACCCACCAAAGATTCATAACCACACAAAATACTCAAACCAAAAAAACTTTCAGAAAACTTGGCAATTTCCCATATCCAATAGACGAACCAATGCATACACATATATGTAGTTATATAGAGGAAAGCGCAAGAAAAAATCTACTTACTTGTGGCCAAACCGTCAAGAGCTCTGGCCCTGAGTCGTAACAAGGGAAGAACTGAAATACCCACAAAGAGAATGGCCCTCCGTTGCAAGGGATACCTACAACTTGACTCGTCCTGGTTCATGGAGGCCATTGGGATAGTGCCCCTTCTCTTGGGCTCAGCATTTTTCGGGGAAGGAGAGTGGAAGAAAATGGATCGTGAAGAAGAAGAAGAAGAAAGAGGGTAGGAGAGAGAAGGCTGGACAAAGCAAGAGCTAGAGCTCCACATTAGAAAGCCCATTGCTTTTTTTTCTTTTCCTTGTGATTTTCTCGGGATAAAGAGATAGAGGTTCACCTTCTACATTCTGCTCTGCACAAATTCTAATTTTATTTGTTTCTTTCTTTCTTTTTTTCTCATTTTCAGCGGTGACCAACGATTCTAGTTACCACTATACCCCTGCTTGTTGTTTTAATATCCACATGTGCCCCATCACTAATCATACTTTTCAGTTTGTTAACTTTTTTTTTTTTTCAATGATAACTTCGTTGAAATTAATCAAAAAATCGTACAACCTATAAATTAAACATCCCTAAGAAGAGGGGATATCATCTAACCAAACAAGTTATCTATCAATCCAAAAAGCATGCACAGCTATTCATGAGCTGCCATATTGGCCGACCGACGAACATGGATTAGGGACACTCCTGAAAATCTGTACAACAAACTTGTTATATCCTCTAACAAAGACCCAAAGTCATTGAAAAATGTTTCTCTCTTAGCAAAGGCAGACACAGCTGCAAGACAATCAGTTTCGACTACATGTACTGATAGTCCTAATGAAAAAATCCAATCCAAAGCCACTATTAACGCCACACATTATGCATGTATAACTGTAAAGCCTCCTACAAAATAAGGAAAACAACAAAAGATTAGTAAGGGGAAGGCCATGAAAAATTGAAACATAAAGATAGAGAAATATAGAGGGACAATAAAAAGAAAATGATATATAATTCTCCTAAGAATGAGCATAAGATGTAAAACCGAAGGGGCGTATGCCCGTATCGGTTGTAAATACAGCAGAAAGACAACACAGGAATATTATATGAGTAAATGTCAAAGTTGGAAACTATGGAGGAACAAATAAACATATTAATGAGATTGCAAAACAAACCCAAAATCTACACATTGATCAATAAATAATAATAAGGTTATAATGGTTGAAGTAGAAATCAATTACCTATTATAAATAATAAAAACATTACAGTTACCTATTAGAAATCAATATCATATAGAATAAGCAGTATATTGGCTAAAAAATGATAAACAAGACTAGAAGAATTTTATGACAAAGAACAAACCAAACAATTAATAGACATTCATAAAACAAAATAATATATGATATCTTTAATCATACTCAAGACTACCAAATATATTTTTCAGGAAAGGAAAAACATAATATAATTACCGAATAGTGGTTTAGATAAACATGCAACACCATCTCCATTTGAATTTTGAAGAATAGCTCCAATACCAATAGAATTTGAAACTTCGTCAATAGAAGCATCAACATTTAATTTATACTGGTTCAACAATGGATACTCCCAAAGTCTAGTTGAAGTACATATGTGGGAATCAGCCAAAACCTTAGTATCCCAAACCTGATCAGTTACAACAATAAGAAACGGTGTAGATGAATTGAAAAACAAATAAATGGAAGATTAATAAACATATATGAAATATGTTATAAAGTGGTTGATGAAGTCATTGTTCAATCTACTTATACATATATAACCATTAGATAGAGAGTGAGATGAAAATTGAAGAACAATTCAAATGTACTTCAGACTAATTACACCTCTAATATAAGTATATCAATAGACAGATGAAAAAATTACACCAATAAAATATACCCGGTTCAAATCAAAGGAAACCAGCTAGTATTAGCCACCTATAAAATCATACAAGGAAGAGAGAGGAAGACATAAATAAAATAAGGAAAATATACAAATAAAAATAATTATCTGACCTGAGAGTACTCTTGAAACAAGGACTGAATTCGAGATACTACAATATGAGGTAATTGTGGAGGCAGACCATGAGTTATATTATTTCTTTCCCCCCAAATATACCAAGCTGATAATATAAATAACTCGAACTCAGATTTGGAAAGCACATCAGAAGCTTGGAGAATCACTTGTTGAAAAGAGATATCAAAAAATATTTTATGCAGGAAATCAAAACGTAACAACCTCCAAACCTTCCTGACTCGCGGACACCAAAAAATAGCATGATAATTAGAATCTACAGGATTACTGCACAAAGGACAACTTGGACATGGTAATACGTGCCTATGATAAAGCCCATTTGACGTAGGTAAAATGTCATGAAAACCCCGCCATGCAAAATGTAAAATTTTTGTCGGTAAGTGTATCTTCCAAAACTTATGCCACCAGTCCAAAAAAACTCCTCTAGATAAAGATGGGCCAATAGAAGCTATACTTATGGCCAAGGAATAGCCGCTTTTAACAGAATAATTACCAACATTGGTATAGTTCCATAACCAAATATCCTCCTTAGAAAACCTGGTAATAGGTATGGAACAAATACGTGCTTGATCAACTACGTTGAAATACATTTTGAGAAGATCCATGTTCCAACCACCTCTATTAGGTAAGATAAGATCCTTAACCAATAAATTTGGGTTGGATACATCAATAGTCGTAGGTAAAAAGGAAGGGGGATGTGGTAACCAAGAATCCTTAAAAGCCAAAATATTTTCACCATTCCCAACACGTCGACGTAAACCAGTTAGTAGTAAAGCTCGCCCCCAAATAATACTTCGCCATACATATATTGGGGTATACCCAACTGAAGCTGTGAGGATGTGTTTCTGACTATAATATTTGGCTTTAAAAATTAAAGCCGCTAAAGAAGTAGGTTTGGTAAGAAGACGCCAGGCTTGAGCGGCCAATCGTGCTTGATTATGGTACACAAAAGATCGAAAGCCTAGGCCACCTTTAGATTTTGGAATACATAATTTGTGCCATGCTAACCAATGAATCTTACGATGATGAACATTACAACTCCACCAATAGCGAGCCATCATAGATTCTAACTCATCACACAAACATTTTGGAATTTGAAAACATGACATTACGTATGTTGGCATTGCTTGGATTACATCTTTAAGAAGAATTTCGCGACCTCCATAAGAAAATAATTTAGAATTCCAAGAATTGAGCTTCAACCAAACCTTCTCCTTAATATCAGCAAAAAGCCGAGACTTATTTCGACCACTTAACATGGGAAGACCCAAATATTTCTCGATAGAATGTGTAATGGGCATCTTAAAAATCGAGACATAGAAGTCTTTCAAATTTTCCGGTGTATTGGGAGAGAAATACATCGTTGATTTGTCAAATTTAATTAGTTGTACACCAGGACAAAAGAAAACCATTAGCAGCAGACGTATGGAAATAAGAAAAACATTAAACCTAAAACAAGATGACATATACAGAGACAGAGTGATATAGATTGATAACTTAAATTACTATTAAACATTAAGTACAAAGCAGACACCCACGATCAATAAACAATTACATGGAATAGTAAAAGTAGACAGCATAAATATGTATATGCTTACAGTAACAATTCACGAAAAGCTTAAGCATATATAAAACCAGTAAGAATGTGCCAAAAACAATTAATATATAATTAAACACAAATGGATAGACTAGGAAATTACATATGTGTCTTATATTAAAGGTATTACTTAAGAAATTGAACACAACAGTATAATAATGGGCATAATACACTTATCAATCAAATGGAACATTATAATAATAATTAGATAATAGACAATATACCTGGCTTGATGCTTTGGAATATACGTCAAAAATGTTAGCCATAGTTTGACATGATGTATATGAAGCACGACAAAAAATGAGACTATCTTCTGCAAAAAACAGATGAGTAATAGAAGGAGTCGTCCTAGCAATCTTATATCCTAAAAGATCTTTATTTCGTTCCGCTTGGCAGAGAAGTGAAGAAAATCCTTCTGCACAAAAAATAAACAAATACGGGGAAATAGGGTCTCCTTGATGTAACCCACGTGAAGGAAAAACATTTCCAAGTATCTCGCCATTTATAAAAAATGAATATTGAACAGAACATACACAATTCATCAATAGACTAACCCAAGAAGGAGCGAAACCAAACTTAAGCATAACAGATTCTAAAAAATCTCATTCAACTCTATCGTAAGCTTTACTCATATCTAGTTTCATCACCGAATAACACTTGCGACCTTTAGTAGTAGCTCGCAAAGAGTGCAAGAGTTCATAAGCCGCCATAGCATTATCTGTTATACGACGTCCTTCAATGAACGCACTTTGTGCAATATGCATGATATCATCTAACCGAGGATGCAATCGATGAACCAAAACTTTGGAGACAATCTTATATAAACCATTACATAGACTTATAAGACGATAGTCACTTATCCTGGTTGCCATCTTCAATTTTGGAATCAAAGTTACGATAGTGGAGTTAACAACAGAAAGATCAACCGTGCCATTTAAACATTCCAAAACTGCTTGCAAAACCAATGACCCTAAAGTATCCCAATGATTTTGATAAAACATGGCATTCATTTCTTCATCACCCAAACTTTTATCTTGAGACATTGAAAAAATTGCTCTATGGACTTCATCTTCCGAGAAAGGCAGCAACAAAGAACAATTAACAGTATCTGTTATGTTGTGAGGAATTGTAGAGGTTACTAAAAAAATATCGTCATCAGACGGAAAAGAGGACATAAAGAGATTAGTATAATAGGACTCAATGATGCACAAAATATCAGCAGTACCAATACACCACTATCATGCGGCATTATAAAGGCCTGTCATAAGAAAAGAGAAAAGAAAATAGAGAAAAAAACACAAAACAATTAGAACATGTAGAACTAGGATAGAGGAACACAAAAAAAAAAAAGAAATAATGATAAAATCCAAAACATAAATTAACCAATACTGATGGTATGATCACTGGTAATGGATTAGACACAGCAAAAAAATTGAAGGGATTGTAGTAAATAAATGTATAGAAAACCTATAGTAAGGAATAATAATTTAAAGAAAATAAATTAGTAAAAAAATAATACAAGAAAGATAAAAAAATAAAGCATGTAAAATTCATAGTCCTATATAAAATAGATAAATCATATGAAAAAAGTAACTGAAGGTGGTAGTTATAATTTCTAGATAAAATAGAAAAAACTAGCAGGCATATAACTAGGAGTGAAATTAATAGAAAACAGAATATCATATGCAACAAAATATACTTAAGTAGATTGAAAGTTACACCTCATAGGAGAATAATTAAAATAATAGAAATTAAGATACACCAAGGACCATGGAAAAGATAGAACAATTATATATTCTAATACAGTAGACATGGTATACTCAAACAGGATATTACAACACATAGTAAGGTAGTAAAACCAATAACAACATTACGAATTAAAGGCCTCACTAAAACATTAACACCTTTTAGACATAAAAAAACCAGCATGGAATAGAAACAGTAGATGCTTGAAGATAACGAATTAGAAGTATCCATATGAAACCAGCCACATAATGTAGGAAGACAAATATAAAAATAATCACAGTCCCCAAAAGGAAATAGAAGTCTAACATAGGAATTAGAACAAAGAGGCAGAAACTAGAACCAGTATATTATTGAATCGAAAAACACAGCAAAAAGAAGAAGAAACTAAATTACCAAACCTTTAATAGAGTTATTAGAAGATTTTATTTGTAATGCCCCGAAATCCCTAATGCGGTTTAATGGCTAGATTAGTAGGTCGGGAGGGCCATAATTGTTTAATTATGCCATTAAATGATAATGTGCATGTTTATGTGAATTATATTATAATATGATGTTATATGCATGCATGTGGGTCCACATTTGATTATTAGGGTGTTTTGGTAAATTGGCCCGTTAAGGGCATATTTGTGTATTTAGGTGCATATTGTGAGTTATGGATGAGATCCCATTATTATGGAGATATATTCGAGCTATTTGGCATGAGACAGTCTTATATTGTGAATTAGCGGTTTTGTCATATCGAGGTCATTTATTGGGATATTGAGTATGAGAATGTTATTTGATGATTAATTGGGAGTTATTGAGATCATGAGTGTAACGCCCCAACTCCTGGGACCGTTACGGTGTGCCTTGTAAACAGTGCTAAACTTGCTATTCGAGTCATTTGGCCAAAATCGTGAACTAAGTATGATTAGCGGTTTAGGGATTAAAAACTTTGGCTAGGATGTAACGTTTCACTAGAACGTTTAATATATACATTGGGATCCCAAAAACATAAATTTCAGAGTTTATTATAGAAATTATTTACAACAGGCCGTTCTAAGCGGCAAAACAGGGCTCAACCCTAGTTCCACTTTAAACCTCGGCCGTGACGGACGAGCAGCTGCATATGTACACATCATCACCTAAGCCCTCTAACTCAAGGATGGTCTAGCTTCCTCTTGCCTTCACCTGCACCACATAGCACCCGTGAGCCGAAGCCCGGCAAGAAAACATAACACTATACATAAACATTATCAAATGATTATCATTATAATCACACTGAGCGTAAAACTTTCAAACCAATGAGTGAACATCACATGATTCAAGAGGGAGAGTGGCTACTAGGTAAGCCACTAGCCTCCAAGCACTTATTTCATTCATCGACCCTCGAGGTCGGTCTTGTATTAATGCTCTTAGAGTCATTCAATGCTAATAGTCGATTAGATCTAATCTCCGTTGGCTTGCGTGAACCACGCTAAGACCGTTCTGACTAATGAGTCAGCGCTATGTGACCAGTGTCCAGTATCACTGTCGAACCTGACTCATAAGTCATAGCTTCACAGCTGATACATACACCTTTGCCAATTCTGACTGATGAGTCAGTGCAACGTGACCAGTGCCCAGTACCACTGCCGAACCTGACTAATGAGTCACAGCTTCACAGTTGATACTAGCCCCTTTGCCAAATCTGACTAATTAGTCAGTACCATGCACAAGTAAGCAATGCTATCAATATGTATCATATGCCAATTATCCAAGAGTAGGGCATTCAGCATGCTTACTAAACAGTTGCCGGCATAATCATAATCATGCACAAACTCAGAGACTCAAGCTCTGGCCAATCTCATATTCATCACTCATGGCATGCCCTAATCATATGTTTCTCATGCATCACATGCATCACACTTAATCATCCAGCATGCCTCAATAGTAATCATATGCAAAATATCCAGCAATCCAACATGCACCAATAACAGCCATGCATGTCACGTTTAATAGTCAACCAACATGCATCAAGAATAGCCATGCATGTCATACATAATAATCAACCAACATGCATCATAATAGCCATGCATGCCACATAAACACATGGTGCAGTTTTCTTACCTCAGATTCGAGCTAGAACCAATATAAGAACGACCCTTGAGAACGATCAACCTTTAAGCCCTTAGCGGTCACCTAATCATAACCAAATATGGAACACCATCAATAGCATGATAATCAAAGGTTTCCACACCAATATCTAGCCTCCAAGAGACAAATCCAAACTAATCCAAGTAGTAGGGACACTCCCGAGGCCCATAGCTAAGTTCCCGGGGTCAAAATGAGCAAACGGGGTGGAAACAGGGCAAGGGCTGCGGCCCTAGCACCTTGGGCCGCGCCCCCAGGGTTCTCTGAGGCAAGGGCCGCGGCGCCCAGCAAGGCCAATTTCCTGACACCTGCTTCATCGAACTAGGGTCGCGGTGCTCAAGAACAGGGTCGCGGCCCCCAACCCTGGGCCATTCCCAAACGTGTTCTAAGCACTCCAAATCCTCCAAAAACATACCCAAACATTCCCCAATCATCAAATCAAAGTTCCCAAGCTTCCCAATACTCCAAAACCCTCAAAACCCAAGGCTCAAACCGACCAAAAACTCAACAATTAACAAAATCCAATTCTAAGCTTAGAAACTTTAAAAACTTAAAACTTCAAACTTAGATTACCTTTGATTAGGTTGTTTTCTGTCAAATCCTTCGGTTAAGAAGCTCCTAATCTTTCCTAGGATCGCTATGCCTCAACCCTCGCTTGACTCCGACTCCTAGAACTCAAGATTTCCTCAAAAATGCTCAAACGGTATAACAGACCGTCAGAGAGAAAACGAAAGGTTTTCTAACGTACGTTCTTATCTGACAAGCTACTTCAAGCTTAAGTAACCTCAAATAAAACCTAGTGCTCGGGGTCCCGGAAACACCCCCGGGGACACTATAGTCAAAACTTCCAGAATTTCACCCTGATCTCAAATATTCCCAATCTATCACCAAATAAACATTTCTATTACCCCAAAATTGACCCCGTTATGACGAAACCGCTAATCCATTATATATGACCGTCTCATGCCGAATAGCTCGAATATATCTCCATAATAATGAAATCTCATTCACAAATTACAATATGCACCCAATTTACAAATATGCCCTCAACAGGCCAAATTACCAAAATGCCCTTATAAGTATAAATACCCCCATATGCATGCATTCACCATCATATACTAATATAATCCACGTAAACATGCATATAATCATTAAATATCATAATAAATCAATTATGGTCCTCCCGGCCTCCTAATCAAGGTCATAAACCTTATTAGGAAATTTGGGGCATTACAAGGAGGAAATTCTGGAAGTTTTGACTATAATGTCCCCGGGGGTATTTTCGGGACCCCGAGTACTAGGTTTTATTGGAGGTTACTTAAGCTTGAAGTAGCTTTTCAGATAGAACCGTACGTTAGAAAACACTTTCTCTCTTCCCGTTAGTTCATTTTACCGTTCGAGGCAATTTCGAAGAAATCTTGAGTTCTAGGAGTCGGAATCAAGCGAGGATCGAGGCATAGCGATCCTATGAAAGATTAGAAGCTTCTTGACTGTAACGACCCAAATTTTCTAATAAGGCTTAGGGCCTTGATTAGTGTACCTGGAGGGCAATAAGTGAATTATTGTTATAATATGTTAATTTATGTGAATATGTGATAGAGATGTATGTTTAGTTGAATTAAATATGCATGTGGGCCCCGTTTGGATATTAGGGGTATGTTTGTGATTTTAGCTCGTCGAGGGCATAAATGTGATAAATATGATTTGTTTGTGATATATCTGTGTAGCACGATATGAGACAGTTCTAGGGAGCCGTTAGTCAGAAAGTCACAACAGGGTTGAGAATTTGACTCGGGGCGAGTCGAGGGGTATACTGGGTATGAGATTTTTTTCGGGGTTATCGGGTTATGAAAATAAATATTTGGAGATATATTCAAGGATAGAATGTCTAGGAGAGAATATTGGGAAAATTTAATATTTTGGCCTCGAGGACCTAGCGGGACTTAATAGATGACTAAATTTCCCTTGGGTCAATTAAGGATAGAGGCTAAGCTTTAGGGGGCAGCTTGGTCATTTTGTAAGGATAATATTAGACTTAGATAACTCAAGGAACTGCTGGAACTAAGTAAAAAGGAAGAACTCTCAGCTTTTCCTCTCTAGGTCGGTTCAGCATTTCTCCCTTTGGTGTATGAGTTTGGGAGACTCTAATCAGAAATCCAAGGTTTTGGAGCTTGAAGTGGGTGAGCTTTGAAGGTTGAGGAGCAAGAGAAAGTTAGGAATCACCAGCTGAGGTAAGGAGTTTAATTTTAAAATCCCTTGAGTTTTAATAGAATTATAGCTGGAACTATAAGTTGCATGTGAACTAGAATTTTGAGTTAAGTTTTGTTGAGGGCTATGTTTTATGGTTGTTTGAACTTGTTGTGAAGCTTAGATGGTGTGGTAGGGAGGTTCAAGCTTAATTTTGAGTTTAAGTGTTGGCTTGCGGTGATTTTGGAAGTGTTAGCTTGAAGGAAATGCAGGGGAAAATGGTATTATTCTGGGTTTGGAGGCGAGGGCCGCGACCCTAGGAGGGGCATGCCGTGGCCCGTGTGCACGCGAGGCCTTGGGCAGCCATGGAGTTCGAGGCGTGCCGCGACGCTGGGCCAAGCATGTCGCGACCCGTGTGTGTGTCCAAGGAGGTGTCTAGCCTCTGTTTCAAGGCTAGCTGCGACGCTTGTGGGGTGGGGAGCGACCCTAGTTCACGGTGCAAGGAGTTTTGTGGGTTTTGACTTGGGAACTTAATTGCGAAGGCTCGGGATGGATTTTGTCACCCGGATTGATAGAATTCAATGTCCCAGAGATTAGAATGGTGGCTTGAAGTTATTCAATGGATCAGATTTTGATGGGTGTATACTGTTAATGTGTTGGGATTAGGGCTTCGGCGAGGCTCGGACTAGGGAACTGTGCTCGGGATATTGGTGCTTAGAAAGCTCGGGACACAGGTAAGAAAACTACTGTTTCCATAGAGCTTGTGTTGCAGGGCTCGGCCCAATATGATTGTGTTGTAGGGCTCGGCCCCTATAAGGTTGTGTTGCGGGGCATGGCCCTTTGATTGAATTTATGTATGTTATGATACTTGTTTAGTATATTATGTGTATGTATTAATGATGGAACGACGATGGCCGGGAACGGCGAAGGCCGAGAACGGCAAGGAGCCGGGAGCAGCGTTTAGCACGCGGAGTGCGAGTTGCCAGGGTAAGACCCCGAGGGATACCTGGGATATCCTTACGGTTTAGACCGCGAACCCAGGGCCTGGTAAAGCGCTTAGGACGGCATGGTTGTACATGTACGACCTGGTGTTGGCTTGATTTTGTATTAAGTGTTTGATATACGTTTATTATCTGCTTGTGAGGGTTTTCTTGCTGGGCTTCGGCTCACGGATGCTCTATGGTGTAGGTAAAGGCAAAGGGAGAGTCGATCAGCCTTGAGTATGGCGAGCGGGACGGGCGGCGCGTACATGTCCAGTCTGTCTGGCTACCACGGCCAAGGGTGTTTTGGGAGATGTTTGTACAAAACTTGAATTTTGTCGTTTAGTCGACTCTAACTAAGTTTTGAGTTGTAAATATTTCTAAACAATGTTTTTGGGATCCCAAATGTTACATGTCTTATAATTTTCAATGAACGATTTATTCTCAAGTTTATGACTCTAATTATGGTTTAATTACACGTTTATCTTAAACCTTTGATTAGCGAGTTAATTGCACATTTAAACTCACTTAGTAACGGCTCTAAGGTAGTAGGGCGTTACATTGACTAAAGGATTTGACGAGAAACAACCCAATCAAAGGTAATCTAAGCTTTAAGTTTTGAGTTTTTAGAGTTTCTAAGCTTTGAATTGGATTTTGTGAATCGTTGAGTTTTTGGTTCGTTTGAGCCTCGGGATTTGATGGTTTTTGATCATCTAGATGTTTGGGAACTTTGATTTTTCGATTTGGAAGTGTTTAGGTATGTTTTTGGAGGGTTTGGGATGAAGAAGATCGAGTTCTTGGCTGGTTCTGGGTGAGGGGTCGTGGCCCTGTTCTTGGGCACCGCGGCCCAAGCTCGAAGAAGCAGCTAGAGGCTTTTGGCCTGTGCTGGGCGTCGCGGCCCTTGCTCCTAGTGTGGCCAGGCGCCGCGTCTCAAGGTGCTAGGGCTGCGACTCTTGGATGGTTTTGAGGCCGTTTGAGTGTTTTGACCTCGGGAACTTGGTTTTAGGCCTCAGAATTGTTCCCACTACCCGGATTAGTAGGGATTGATGTCCCGGAGGTTAGACCTTGGTTCGGGAACCCTTGTTGTTTATTTTATTGATGGTGTTCCATATTTGGTTATGATTAGGTGACCGCTAAAGGGCTAAAAGTCAGATCATTCTCCAGGGTCATTCTTTTAATCAATCTTGCTCGAATCAGAGGTAAGAAAACTACACCTTGTGTATATGACATGCATGATTGTTGTTGAGCCATATTGGTTGATAAATGTGGACATTGATTGCATATTAAATGCTTAGCAGAGCTTTCTTACTTGTGTATGGCACTGATTAGTCAGGGACGGCAGTGGTCGCATATTACTGACCCGAGAGTCAGAAACGGCATAAGCGTCCTGAATGCAGGGCCGATAAAAGATTAGATCTAATTGATATCAGCATTGAATGACTCTAGTGCATTAATGTTGGACCGACCCTAAGGTCGATGAAACTTATAAGTGCTTGACTAGTCAAAGATTAGTTACTCATAGCCAGGGCCTAAGGCCTGGGTGACTGCTTGTCACATGGCTAGGGAGCGGAATCCCATGGTTATGACTCTATGATCATGAGGTAGGTTATGTTGGTGACTAGTCATCAAGCACCTATCATGTTTAAGATAGTGAAAGGATCACTTATTTGTAAAACCCCGGTGACCCTATCGTCACATGGCTAGAGGGAACAGAACCCACCTTAGTGACTTTTGCAACTGTCACTCATCTGTTTTGGACTGAAAGTCCTGAATGATGATTATGATCATTGTTGATACTATATTCATGATATATTGTGTTTTCTTGCTGGGCTTTGGCTCATGGGTGCTATGTGGTGCAAGTAAAGGGAAAGAAAAGCTCACCCAGCCGTGAGTGGAGAGCTTAGGTGGTGCTGTGTACATATGCGGCCGCTTGACCACCACGGCCAATGAGTTCTCAGAGGAACTAGGGGGTTTACCCTATTTTTGTCGCTTAGGCCAACAGGTTTGTAAATTTGAATCAGTAATGACCATTTTGTGTTGTAAATAACTTGTAAACATTTTTTATGGGCCCATGAACAGTTTTATGTTTTAAATAAAATATATCATTTCCTTTTGGTTGGTTTTCCACCTTAACTTGTTAATAACACTTAGAAGCACATTTTTAACCAAAGGACTCGGGTAGCGAGTTAAATTTCCAATTCACCGTTCACCGTAACTGTGGCTCAATTGGAGAGTCTCGATCATAGTGTAAAACTAGAGAATAATGAAGGAAGAGCGGTGGCTCAACTGGAGTACACTAGTGCTATAGGGAGTCTAATGTACGTTGCCCAATGTACTAGACCTGATATAGCATTTGCGGTGAGTAAACTTAGTAGGTTTACAAGTAATCCAAGTGTGGATCACTAGAAGGCGATTGGAAGAGTCCTAGGTTATCTCAAGAAAACAAAAGGACTAAGCCTTCATTACTCCAAATTTCCTTCAATCTTAGAAGGATATACAGATGCAAGCTGGATATCCAATCTTGGGGACAAATTGTCCACAACTGGTTGGGTATTTACACTTGGTGGGGGTGTAATATCTTGGGGTTCCAAGAAACAAACCTGTATATCTCATTCCACTATGGAGGCAGAGTTTATAGCTCTAGCTGCTACTGGCAAAGAGGTTGAATGGTTAAGGGATCTGTTGATAGAGATACCCCTAATCAAAGAGAATGTATCCACTATATCGATATATTGTGATAGACAAGCGACATTGGCTAGAGCATATAGCGGAATGTATAATGAGAAGTCTAGACATATTAGTCTAAGACATGGATATGTAAGAGAATTGATTCAAAGAGGAGTCATCTCAATATCCTATGTGAGAACAAGTGAAAATATGGCAGATCCTTTCACTAAGCCACTAACGAGGGATTTAGTGGCTCCATCATCTCGAGGGATGGGACTTAAACTCCCTAAAAAGATTCACGATTGATGGTAACCTATATTAACACTAGTTATTTAACTAGTGTTAGGTTCAATAGGTAATAACAAGTCAATCAAGTGAATATTAGTTGTACTCAAAACAAGTCCCATCTAAGATATTGAGTACTTGTGAGTCACCAAGTTGATGGTTAAAACCGGAAGGTTTTTTAATAGAATTTAGTCTTGTGAAGACAAGCATTTTTGGTAACAAAATACTGTAAGAATTCTACCTATATGGACCTAGGGGTGGTGCCGCCTCTCAAGAGAATTGGGAGTATTCTCAAGAACGTCCATGAATGGAAAGTACACATGGCCATTAATGGTGCAAAGTGAGACATAGAGGTCTCAAGTGAACATCGCAAAGGTGTGTGTGTTATCGCCGATTTGTTATCATAAAGTTAAAGTTGAAAAACACTTTGCTTTATGCACTAAAGCAATGACTCCTATAAGATAGAGTTCTTATTTAATCAAGTGGGGGATATGTTATATTTTAAAATATAATGATTGATTAAATAAGTATTACAATAGATAACTATTTAATCTAGTGAGGGAATGTTATATTATTTATTATAATATAATGTTTTATATTAAATAAATATGACAAAGAGTGTCAGATATTGTAACATATAATAGAGAGTTACAATATTTAGATATATGAGATATATCCAAATATGTTACAAATTTGTAACTTCCAAATATTACCCATTATTGTGTAGATTTGTTGTTACAAAATATTGAGATGAATTTCTTAAAGCCATATATGAAATGGCTGATAGAGATGTGATTTTAACTCTCATAATGTGTATGGAAGTTACAAAATCAAGTGGGAATGAATTTGGAAAGTTTTGGAAAATTTGGAAAAATTGGTTGCTGGAAAAGGTCTTGGGTCGCAGCGCATGTTTTTCAGGCCGCAGTCCAAGTGGCAAAAACACTCTATGGGCCGCGGCGCATGTTTGTCAGGCCGCGGCCCAAGTGGCTGACAGCATCTTCCAATTTTTGGTTTTATCCAATTTTGAACGTTTTCAACCGCCAAATAACTCCCAAATTCTCTATTTTATTCCATAAACATCCAATTAATCATTGGTAACATCCATGGGGGTTGGTGGAATTTGAAATTCAAAGGGTGTCTCAAAACTCTATAAATAGCAGCTTAATGCTCACTTGTAAGACACAATTTTTCTATCCATTAAAGCACTTGGCTAGAAACACCTTAAGGCTTGATAATTTCATAAAGCATTTCCTATAATCTGTGAGAGATCCCTTAGTGCTTGAGTTAGGGGGAAATAAGCTTTTGGACAAAGGTTTTAAACTTTGTTCAAGTTGGTGATCCCCAACACTCTTCACTTAGGTTGTGTAAGTGAGAGTTTCCATTTGCTTTTGTTCTTACTATTTTCTCTATTGTTTTTCTTCTTATTTTCTTATTCTAATAACTTGTAACTTTTTTTTAGAGTTGTAATCTTCTTTTCTTTTGTTTCAAACACCTTTTGTTTCAGTTATAGAGTTGTAACTTTATTCAATCAATCATTATTTATTTGTAATATTTTGCATAGATTTGTAATATTCTTACCTATTTCCATTGAGGCAATACATATTTTCCTAACATTGTCTGGGGAGGCTGGGCCTCTGGTAGGGGGCAGGCCGCGACATGGAGTGCCTAGGGTCGCGGCTCATAAAGGCATTTTTGACCTTGAGGAGGTTTAAGGTGCGGGGACTTAACCTAGGGTGCTCGGGATCGATTCCACTCCCATGTTTGGTGGAATTTGATGTCCCGAAGGCTAGAACTTGGTCCGAAAACCCTTATTCACTTATTATTGATGGAATCCTTTATCATGGTTGTGACTAGGTATATGCTAGGGCTCGGGGCAGGATTGTGCTCGAGGGTCGTCTTTCTTGGTCAAAGCGCTCAGATTGAAAGGTAAGAAAACTACACCCGGTTGTGTAAATATGTTGGGACTAAGGGCTCCCTATACTTGTATGCATTATTGTATGATGGTATTACGCCATGTGAACATGAAATAAACGGCCTAAGATTGCCGGAATCAATATTGGTGCACAGGGCATGGCTTGAGCACTGGTAGCCGAGGACAGCTTAATAATCACTGAGCTCGGTTTAAGCGGACCAAAGTCAGTGGGTTGAACACCGAGCTTGGCCTAAGTGAGCCAAAGACAATGGATTAAACAGAGGGTGCGGCCTAAGGGCATCGACCCTAGTTGTTGCTTGACATGTGTACTGTTGTTAATTCGATGTATATGATATGCTGAATATCTGGAAACTAGATCATTGGTTATTGACTGTTGTCCTTGATTAAGGGAATGCTATGGCTTGTTGGATAATTGATTAATGTCTTGTAAATTATTTGGTTATGCTCTGTGAACTATTTGGTTATCGATATTGATTGTGCTATGATGTTATAGTTTTCTTGCTGGGCCTCGGCTCACGGGTGCTACATGGTGTAGGTAAAGGCAAGGGTAAGATGAATTGACCATGGGTTGGAGAGCTCTGGGGGCGAGGTGTACACTGTCAACTACTCGGCTGCCACGGTCGAGGGATTATACAGGGACGGAAACCTAAAATGTGTATTTTTCCATTAGAGTGGCTTGATTATTCATAACATTTAGAAATTCTGTAATTATGTCATTTAAACCCTGATTTGGGATCCCATGTACTAAACATTTATTTTAATGAAAATTATTCGTTTATAACCAAAATCTTTTAAACCTAACCTTTTTATGTCGATATATTCACATTTGTATTTAAATGAATTTATTAGCGAATCTCGCACTATTTCAAACACACAGTGTAACGGTCTTGGTTATCCAAGGCGTTACAATAGGCTAGTTACATAGAACCAGGGCTATAAGCTTAGGTGACTGATACGTCACATGGCTAGGAGGGCATGGGACCTCAGAGATAGACTTATCAGTGATCTACTCAGAGATAGACTTATCAGTCATCTATACAGAGATGGACTTATCAGTCATCTACACAGAGATAGACTTATTAGTCATCTATATAGAGTATGACTTATTAGTCGTCTATTTAGAGAGAGACTTATTATTCGTCTACCTCAGAGAGACTTATTAGTCATCTACTCAGAGCGCAGGACTCCAAAAATATTTATTTGTACCTACTTGCATGCATGAGTAGGGTTATTACTGCTAGACATGCCTATTATGATTTAGTGACATGTTATTACCTGTTTATGAGCATGTTTAAGTTTTCTTGCTGAACTTCGGCACACAGGTGCTATGTGGTGCAGGTAAAGGCAAAAGAAAGATGGACCATCCTTGAGTTGGAGAGCTTAGGTGACGATGTGTACATATGCGGCTGCTCGACCACCACAGCTGAGGGATTAAAGAGGAACTTGGGTTAAACCCTATTTCCCCGCTTAGGACGGCTAGTTGTAAATATTTTATTGTAATTAACCTTTAAAATATATATATTTGGGATCCCAATGTATATAGTAAACGTTTTAGTGAAACGTTGTATCTTTAACCAAAAAATTTAACCCTAAACCATTAATCACCTTTAGTTACACGATTATAGTCAAATGGCTTGGTTAGCGAGTTTAACACTGTTTAAAATGCACAATGTAATGGTCCTTAGGTAGTAGGGCATTACATTGAGCCCTTTAGCGATAACCTAATCATAACCAAATAAGAAATCCCATCAATAATGAGTAATTAAAGGTTCCCAGACCAAGTCCTTGCCCCCGGGACCTCAAATTCTACCAAACCGGGTAGTAGATTTGATCCCGAGCCTTAAGGTTTGAAAACCCGCACTTAAAACCAAACCTAGCCAAAAAGAACTAGGTGGGCCGCGAACTGCCCCCAAGGGTTGCGGCACGCCTCCCAGACAAAAAGTCCCCTACCTGGGTGCCAAGGGCGGGCCGCGACTTGCCCCCACGAACCCAACACCCCTGTTTTTCCTCAGCTCAAAACTAACCACAAAACACTTCCAATCAATCCCAAAATTAAAACCAAAACTCAACACAACATTACCACTAAACCAGCAATAAAACCCAAGCTTTAGAACCCTCAAAATATTACCAAAACCCAATTCCATAATCAAACTTTCAAGCTTATAAACAACATAAAAACAGAGGAAAAACTTCAAAGTTCAAGCTTAGAATCATTATCTTAATCACTGAATTATCCCTAAGCTTCCCCTAATCAAGAACCTAGCTCAAACTTTGCTTCAATTCCCTTAAACTTAGCTTCAATATCAAACCGAAAGAGAGAGCCCTGTTTTTCCTGCTGCCTTTGGTTCATTCTACAGCTTTCCCCCTTGGTCAAGTCTATCTCATTTAAACCTAAAATGACTAAAATGTCCCTAGGTCCAACCTTCCCTCTCACAGCCTCCCAATGGCAGTTTGGTCATTTGTCACCTACCCCGTTAATCATAATTAACGTCTCACGATTCCCGTCACTTTTAATATCCTCAAATAATTACCAAATCATTTCCCATTACCCGCTCAATCCCGGTAATGTACTAAGTACTCAATTACCCCTAGGCTCACCCAGAGCCCGATAATTGGCCCAGTTATGACTAAACTGCTAACTTGCTTCCTAGGATTATCTCATGCTAAATAACTCAAATATATACATATAATAATGTGGTCTCACCTATATATCACATACATGCGTAAAAATATACAAATACGCCATTAACGGACCAAAATTACGAAAATGCCCTTCTTATAAGAAACGACCCACATATATGCAAATACAGTCATATAACAATACAACCCACATAATCATGCATATAATCATATAATAACACATTAAATAAATTATTTCCCTCATGTCCTCCTAATTCAGGTATTAAGCCATATTACAGAATTTGGGACGTTACAACTATCCCTTCCTTACAAGAATTTCATCCTCGAAATTTTACCTGAACAGCTCGGGATACTGACTCTACATATCTCACTCCAGCTCCCAGGTCGCTTCCTTGACCTTACTGTTCCTCCATAATACCTTAACCAAAGGTATAGTTTTATTTCCCAGGACCTTGTCTTTTTGTCTAATATCTGGACTGGTTGTTCTTCATAGGAGAGATCTTGTAATGACCCAATTTACTAACAAGGCATAAGGGCCTTGATTAGTGCGCCGGGAGGGCATAATTGAATTATATGTGATTTAGTGATTTAAAACATGTTATATGACTACTTGAATATTTGTGATGCATGACTACGTGTATTAGTATGCATGTAGGCCCTGATTAGGTTAGAAGGGCATAATCGTAATTTTGGCCCGTTGAGGGCATAATTGTATATATATGTGATAAACTGTCGAGACCATATTATTATGTGGATATATTTTTAATCTGTGATTCAAGGCGATCCCAGTGAGCAGCTTAGCGAAAAGTCACGACGGGGATTTATACCCGGCTCGGGGCGAGCCTGGGGGTATTTCTGGGAATTTAGAGGATATATTGGGGCCAATTTTGACATTGAGGAATAAAATTGGTGATTAGTTAGGTGTCGAGAAGTAAGCGATAGATGTTTGAGACACTCGAGGAATTAGCGGGAATTGGGTGAAATGACCAAAATGCCCCTAGGTGGATTAAAAGGCTTAGGATTTATGGGAGGGTATTGTGGTCATTTGTCTTATAAAGGATAAATTTTATTAGGCTTTATACTTAGTGGATTGTGTAGAAAGGGATGGAATTCTGAAAGAAAGAGGGGAAAGAAAAGAAAGAAGAGAAGGAAAAAGGGAATTAGGAGTCTACCTTTCTCTCTCTCGGTTGAAGGACTTCTCTCCATTTCTTGAAGGAGTTTGGAGCTAAAACTCAGAGGGAGTCTAGGCAGGAGCTTGAGGCTAGGATCCCTATTCTGGTTTGAAGAATTGGCAGAGCAATCCATCCATTTGAGGTAGGATTTTGAGGTTAATATTCAGTTCTTTGTATTGGTGTTGAGCTGGTTTTTCTAAGAAAAGTTCTGTGGGAATTAAAGGGAGTTGAAGATTTGAGGAGGAGAAGGCTAAGGAAGAGTGGGAGACAACCTAGGCTAAACTTAACCAGCAAAGGTAAGGAATTCAAGTTTAAATCCTCTGGTTTCAGTTGTTGTTTAATTGAGTTTCTGAGCTTTAGGTCCAGCCATGGTGAATTTTGTGATTTGGAGTGCATGTGCTTGAGTTTTGTGTGGTTGGGGTGTTTGGGGTGAGTGGAGGATGTTGATAAGCTTGTTTTTGTGTTTGGTTGAAGTTTGGAGGAGTTTTGGTAAGGTTTGGCTCGGGGAAAATCGAAGGAGGAAAAATGCAGGAGTTACTGTGCTGTGACTAGCGCTACAGCGCTAGTCACTGGGCGCTGTAGCGCTAGGCCATGTTGTATGGGGCGTTTTTGGCCCTGTTTGTAGCGCTGTAGCACCCTTCAAAGAGCGCTGTAGCGCTACTATATTTCCAAAAAAGGGTTTTTGGGTTATTTTCAAGGGTTTTTGCCCGGGGGTTCGGGGTTTGATTCCACCACCCCGTTTGGTGGAATTAGGGCTTCCCGAGGGCTCGGGATTGGTCCCGAGGCTAGGTTCTGGACTTGAGGTTTAGTGATGATTCTGATTTATGGTTGTGACTAGGTGTACGCTTGGGCTCAAGAGGGATCGTGCTTGAGGATGAAATCGAACAAAGCTAGCAAACCTAAAGGTAAGAAAACTGCACCCGGTTATATGTTTGTGATGGGACTAAGAGCTCCCTATATCTGTATGATATCATAGATGGTATTATGCCATGGGACATGTGATAAACGACCTAAGAGTGTCGTAAACAATACTTGCGCACAGGGCGTGGCTCGGCCACTGGTAGCCAAGGACAGCTTAATATTCACTAAGCTCGATTTAAGCGGGCCGGAGTCAGTGGGATAATTGAGGGTGCGGCCTAAGGGCGTTAACCCTGGTTATCATGTATGGATTGTTTGTTGATATGGAATGATATAATTGGTATGCTGAATACTTGATTAACATGAATGCTTAAACGGTTGAGTACATGCTTATGTGGTATGAGTAATCTGATTGTTTGTTGAGCAATTATGTTTTGTTATTGTGTTTTCTCGCTGGGCCTTGGCTCACAGGTGCTACGTGGTGCAGGTAAAGGCAAGGGAAAGTTGGACCAACCTTGAGGTGGAGAGCTGCGGGGCTGAATGTACATAGCCAGCTGCTCGACCGCCACGGCCGAGGGGTGGAACAGGACGAGAAATGCTTAACCGTCTATTTTGCCTTAGAGTGGCTAATCATTGTATCTAGATCTTAAATCTTTTGTAAACATCCTTTATTTTATTACTTTTGGGATCCCATGTAAATAGAAAATGTTTATTTTTAAGAAATGCAACTTTTGTGACCAAAATCCTTTAACCCTAGTTCAACTATAGTTTTGGTAACATGTTTTGACTAAATGACTTGATTAGCAAGTCTTGCACTTTTATAAACACACAGTGTAATGGCCTTGGCTATCCAGGGCATTACAGATCTACCTCAAGTTCTAGATCCTCGTAACTCAACACATGAGTCACATCGGACACCTACTTTCGAAGAGCTGAAATATGAAATACATTGTGCACGACCAACAATGCTGGGGGTAAGGCCAATCTATAGGCCACCTGACCAATCCTCTCCAGGATCTTAAATGGTCCTACAAATCTAGGGCTCAACTTGCCCTTCTTCCCAAATCTTCACACCCATTTCCTTGGTGAGACTCTAAGAAAGACATAGTCTCCCACTTGGAGCTCCACGTTCCTACATTTGGGATTAGGATAACCTTTTTGTCTGCTTTGAGAAGCGAGCATCCGAGCTCTGATCTTCTCAATGGCCTCATTGGTCCTCTGAACTGCTTCAGGACCCAAGTATCTCATTTCTCCTGCCTCTTCCCAATGAATGGGAGACTTGCATTTCCTACCATACAACATCTCATAAGGAGCCACCCCAATGCTCGACTGATAGTTATTGTTGTAGGAAAGCTCTATCAAAGGCAGATACTTACTCTAGAACCCACCAAAGTCCAGCACACATACTCGCAGCATGTCCTCTAATATCTGGATCGTCGTCTCAGATTGTCCATCTGTTTGAGGATGATAAGCAATACTGAACTTCAATTGTGTACCCATGGCCCTCTACAAACTTCCCCAAAACTTGGAAGTGAATGTGGGGTCCCGAGCTGACACGATCGACCTTGGTGCCCCATGAAGCCGCATAATCATTCTCACATAGAGATCTGCTTATTGGTCAACAGTATAAGTTGTCCTCACTGGTAAGAAGTGAGCTAACTAGATGTATCGATCCATGATAACCTATACCGAATCATATTGACCCACAGTCCCCACCACGAAATCCATCATGATGTCCTCCCATTTCCACTCTGGGATGTCCAGAGACTGTAGTAGCCCTACTGGTCTTTGATGCTCAGCCTTGACCTGTTGACATTTCAAGCACTTAGCCACATATTCTGTCACATCCCTCTTCATCCCAAGCCACCAATATATCTATCTCACATCCTGATACATTTTTGTGGTGCCCGGATGCAAAAAGTAAGGAGTAGTATAAGATTCATCTAGAATCTCCCGTCTGATATCAGTTTTCAGAAGCTGGCTAAGGGGTCTAACCCTAGTCATTATCTTTACCCTGTCTATCATTCTGGCCCTGATCTTCTTGGCCAATTGATGAATCTACCTACCTTGGAAGCTTACTTTCAACTTATACATTTTTGCAATAATCAATGCAGCCAGTTAGGTAGTAATAACTAAACCTCTTGTCGCCTCACAGTCCAAGATCACGCAGAAACTCATCCAAATTCAACAGTCATGCTAATAAGCATGTCGATTCATAATCATAACAATTAACACTTAACAATTAACAATTAACGATGCTAATAAACATTTCCTAGCAATAGCAGTGCTAATAAGCACATTCTTGCTCATCATGCAGCAGTCAAGGGCCATGCCCTATCAGTGTATCTCATACTACCTAATAAGGCATGCAAGTAAAACATTTATATCATATTTGAGCAGTTAAACACATAACCACATAAATAGTTACCGAACCATGAGTCAAGCTTTTCTTTAGTGGCGAGTGTACATGCCCAACCAATCTACATGAACCCTTGAAATTGGCACACTCTGATACCAAGTTGTAATGCCCTGGTTAGCCAAGACCATTACACTATGTATTTTAAATAGTGCTTATGTAACGACCCAAATTTCCTAACAAGGTTTAGGACCTTGATTAGGAGGTCGGGAGAGCCATAATTGTATTATACCATTAAATAATTATATGTATGTTTATGTGAATTATATTATAATATGATGATAAATGCATGCATGTGGGTCCATTTTTAATTATAAGGGCTTTTTGGTAATTTGGCCCGCTGAGGGCGTAATTGTGTATTTTCATGCATGTTGGTGAATTGTGAGTAAAACCACATTATATGTGGATTTATTTGAGCCATTCGACATGAGACGATCTTTGAATGCAAGATATCGATATGGTCATAACAGGGTTAATTTCGGGGCTCGGGGTGAGTCTCGGGGTAATTTGGTGATTAGAGCATAACTGAGAATTAAAGGGTAATGGGATTTGATTTATTAGCATTTGAGAATATTTGGAATGACGGGAATTAGAGGGTGTTAATTATGATTAGCGAGATAGGCGGGAAATGATGATTTTGCCCTTGGTGGTTGTTAAGGGTTTTAATTAGGCTTAGGGGCAATATGGTATTTTCACCCTAAGGATAAATATAACTAAAGACAGCTGTAGAAACTTGGCCAAAACAGATTAAGCTTCTTCTTCTCCCGTACACCATTTCTTCTCATTTTCTACTTGGATTTTTTAGCTTAATTTGAGGAACCAAGCTAAGCAAGTGGACCTTGAGGGCTTAGGGTTGTGTTCCACCATTAAAGAGGGTTTTATAATGAGCTTGAGGTAAGGTTCTAGCCATTAAAACTCTGGTTTTTCTCTATTTTTCTATTGGATTTCAGCTTGGATTTCTAGGTTGGATATTGAGAATTGATGGGAGTTTTTGGCAATGGTTACTTAGGTTATGATGCCTAGGACTTGTGTATATGGTTTTGGGGTTCATTTGGGATTTTAAATGAGGTTTGAAAGCTTGTTTTGAAGGTTGGAAGTGGAGGAGTCGAAGGAGAGAAAAACCAGGGTTGAAAACCCTGGTTGTAGCGCTACATCGCCCAGCTATGGGCGCTACAACGTTAGCCAGGGGCATTCTACCCTGCTTGTAGCACTGAGGCGCTAGGGGGTAGCGCTGTAGCACTACCCTGCCTTTCCAAATTTCTGTTCTGGGCACTTTTGAGGGTTTTTGGCTTGGGGTTTCAATTCCTAAGGCTCGGGATCGAATCTACTCACCATTTAGGTACGATTTGGGGTTTCGGGAGTGAGGTTTAGATGATGAACCTTTTGTTGCTCATTTTTCATTAATGGATTCCATATTTGGTTATGACTAGGTGACTGTTAAGGGATCAAAGGATCAATCGTTCTCAAGGGTCGTTCATTTGTTATTCCACGCTCGAACCAGAGGTAAGAAAACTGCACCCAGTATGTGATGCATGTGATGCATCAGAAACGTGTGATTAGGGCATGACATGAATGTTAAATATGAGATTGTTCAGAGCTTAAGTCTCTGTATTTATGCATGATCATAATTATGTTAGTGATTGTTAAGTAAGCATGTTGAACACCCTACATTTGGATACTTGACATATGATATATGCTTGGTTGCATTGCTTACTTGTGAATGACACTAACTCATTAGTCAGAATCGGCAATGGTGTCGGTATTAACTATGAAGCTGTGACTCATTTGTAACGCCCTGGATAGCCAGGACCGCTACACTGTGTACTTATAAAGGTGTAGGACTTGCTAATCAAGTCATTTAGTCAAAACGTGTCACTAAACCACAAATGGGCTAAGGATAAAATGGTTTTGGTCTCAAAAGATACATTTCATATACTTAAACAAATTTACATATGGGATCCCAAAAAGGAACAGTGTTTAAAGGTTAGTTTACAAAATTTCCAAAATACAGACTACCATCAGCCACTCTAAGGCAAAACAGACATTTAAAGCTTTTCTGTTCCTGTTATCCTCTCAACCGTGGCGGCTGAGCAGTTGTTCATCTACATTCCGCTCACAGAGCTCTCCAAGTCAGGGCTGATCAATTTTGCCCTTGCCTTTACCTGCACCACGTAGCACCCGTGAGCCAAGGCTCTGCAAGAAAACATGTTACACATCTCAACAATCATATCAAGAGAATAATTCATCAAGCATGATCAACCACTTAACATTCCACATTAATCACATAGCATGTAATAAGAGTCAAAGATGCAACCAATCATTAACAACAGTCAAATCACATAATAACTAGGGTCGACACCTTAGGCCGCACCCTTTGCTTACCCCACTGACTCCAGCCCGCTTAAACCGAGCTCAGTACATAATAAGCTGTTCTCGGCTCCCAGTGGCCGAGCTGCGCCCTGTGCGCAAGTGTAACCTTTGGCACTCTTAGGCCATTGGTTTACTATTTACATGGCATAATACCATCCTTTTCAATGCATACATATTAAGGAACCCCTAGTTCCATTACAAATGCACAACCAGGTGCAGTTTTCTTACCTTTAGTTTCCAAGTGAACTAGTTACGAGCGATGCTCCTTGAGCATGATCTGATCCCCGAGCCCTAGCTTAGCACCTAGTCACAACCAAGATAAAGGATACCATCAACAATCTTAAATGAGCTTCTAGACAAAGTTCTAATCTCCGGAACATTGAACTTCACCAAACATGGTAAAAGATTCAATCCCGAGCACCCTAGGTTAAATTCCCAAGCCTAGAATCTCAAAATCCCAAAATCCCTTAAGTGTCGCGACATTAGCCACCCATGTCGCGGCATGGCCCAAACCAGAGGCCGCCCAATGCCCAAAAACAGGTAAGGGTCGCAGCCCTACTCAGACCATGCCGCGGCCCGCCCTCTTTCCTCAGCACCCATCAGCTTCGAAGGGTCGCAACTCACCAAGAACTATGTCGCAGCCCGACCCCTTCGAACCCAGAAAAACCTCCATTTTTTACTCTCAAACCTCATGCAAACTCACTCAAAACTACCCCAATTCCACAACTCAATTATCCAAAAACTTCCCACAAGATTCCAGCAACACAACCCAGCTGAAATCTAGACTAGAAACCCATTAAAAACCTATTTCAATCACTGAAACTTTCTAACTCAAGAACTCAAAACCCAGCCATGGAAACACTATAACTCAACCTTTAAACCTTAAATTTGAGCTTACCTCAGCTGCAGAACCAATTCTCTAGGAGCTTTCTGAGCTAACTTCCAAGGTTCTAGCCTCAATTTAATCTTCAAATCCAAAACCCAAAAACCACTTAGAACACAACCAAAATCTCAAAATTTCAACAACAGAAAATGAGAATCAATCTTTACCTTAGTCTTGGTTGAATTCCTTTGCTAAAATTGAGCTAATCCCTCAAGACCCAAGCCTAAATCACATAGCTTTCAGCTGAGTTCCTTTAGATTCCAAGAGTTTCCTTTGAGAGAGAAAGGGAGAAAGAAGAAAGAGTCAGTTTATTATGTTCTACTGTTTTCTACTGCTCCTTAAGTCTATCCTTAGGCAATTAAGCTAACCCCAAAGCTCAGGGTACCGGAAACGTCCCCGAGGGAAAAATAGTAAAATTCCCCAATACTCCCACCTAGACTTCCTAACCTTAAATATATCTCCAATTATTTATTTTCATAACCCGGTAATCTAAATAACCACCCGATACCTTAAATACCCCTTGACTTGTCCAAAGTCAAATATTAAGCCCCGTTGTGACTTTCCCGCTATCTAGCTCCCTAAGATCGCCTCAAGTCGCCTGCTGCAGATTTACCCACATAATAATGTGGTTCTCACAAACATAACATTTAACCACATCTATAATCATATAATCATACAAGCATGATTATCATGTAATCATGCATTAAATCAATAAATTCACACATAAACCAATTATCCCCTCCCGACACACTAATCAAGGCCCTTAAGCCATATTAGTGATTTTGGGTCGTTACAACTCATTAGTCAAGTTCGGCAGTAGTACTGAGCATTGGTCGTATGGTATTGGCTTAAGAATCAAGAATGGTTTTTGCGTGTTTAACGCAAGCCGAAAAGATTAGATCTAATCGACATAAGCATTGAATGACTCATCAGAGCATTAATGCTTGACCGACCTCAAGTTCGATGAAAACTAAAAGCGCTTGTCTAGTCTCATGGCTAGTCACTCAAAGCCAAGGCCGAAAGGCCTAGGTGACTACATCATCACATGGCTAAGGGTGCGAAACCCTTGTTAGTGACTCACTCATCCGTCACTCATTTGGTTTGAGTTAGTGACTTGCTCATCAGTCACTCATCTAAGGGTGCGGAACTGTATCGCCCCACGTCACTATGGCTGCTTCCTGGAACGACGACTGGCCCTACAAACCAACACGAGTCTTTCCAACGTGATTTGTCCTCACTCGCACGCTTCTTGGGAAAATTTCCCAAGAGGTCACTCGTCATCAGATTGCTCCAGGTCAAGCACGCTTAACTTTGGAGTTCTCAAGTGATGGGCTACCGAAAATAAGATGCATCTTGTTGGCATAGGTAGTTCCCATCAATCCATTTAAGCCATCTTCAACTATGTAGTCTCAAACCTACACAGTCTTAGAATCATCACACTTGACCTTCCCCAGGCAGTGTGGGATTGCACAGCTTTACCCGGTCTTTCCCCTTACAGATCACAGGATTCTGACTTGTCACAATCACCCCTCTTACGGGCCCGACATCCCCGTCGGCCACACTTTCAGCTGGGTCAAGACTCTGATACCATTTGTAACACCCCACGTCACTATGGTTGCTTCCTGGAACAACGACTGGCCCTACAAACCAACACAAGTCTTTTCAGCGTGCTTTGTCCTCACTCGCACGCTTCTTGGGAAAACTTCCCAAGAGGTCACCCATCATCAGATTGCTCCAGGTCAAGCACACTTAACTTTGGAGTTCTGAAGTGATGGGATACCAAAAATAAGATGCATCTTGTTGGCATAGGTATTACCCATCAATCCATTTAAGCCATCTTCAACTATGTAGTCCTATACCTACACAGTCTTAGAATCATCACACTTAACCTTCCCTAGGCGGTGTGGGATTGCACAGCTTTACCCGATCTTTCCCCTTACGGATCACGGGATTCTGACTTGTCACAGGAACCCATGTTAGTGACTCACTCATTCGTCACTCATTTGGTTTAATTTAGTGAATTGCTCATCAGTCGCTCATCTAAGGGTGCGGAACCCATGTTAGTGACTTACTCCCAGTCACTCATTTGATTAAAGTTACACGCCTCAGCATGGTTATCGGAACCTTAAGTGTTAAATCACTCATCTGATTAGGGTTATAAGCCCCAACATGGTTATCAGAACCTCCAGTGTTAAACACTCATCTGTTTAGGATTCACTTGATAGTCATCCATACATGAAGGCATTGCCCACGACCATCATTATTTGAACTTATTTGCATGCATGAATAAGGCTACTATTGCTAGGCATGCATGTTATGATTTGGTAACATGTTATTACTGTTCATGAGCATATTGAGTTTTCTTGTTGAGCTTCGGCTCACGGGTGCTATGTGGTGGAGGTAAAGGCAAAAGAAAGTTGGACCGTCCTTGAGTTGGAGAGCTTAGGGGACGATGTGTACATATGCGGCTACTCGACCGCCACAGCCGAGGGTTTATAGAGGAACTAGGGTTAAACCCTATTTTGCCGCTTAGGTCGGCTAATTGTAAATATTTTGTTGTAATTAACCTTTAAATTATAATTTTCGTATCCCAATGTATACAGTAAACGTTTTAGTGAAGCGTTGTATCTTAACCAAAATTTTTAATCATAAACTGCTAATCATACTTAGTTACACGATTATGGCCAAATGACTCTCTTAGCGAGTTTAGCACTGTTTAAAATGCACACCGTAATGGTCCCTGGAGTTTAGGGCGTTACAGCTTAACCCACTAAACGATTCATTAGGCCATAAACGTGCATCTAAGTGTTATTAATGGGCCAGGGTAAAAATCTCGTCAGAAGGAATGGATATTTGATTAAAAACGTTAAACTGTACATGGGATCCCATAATAGTGTTTACAAAGTTGTTTACAGTCCAAAATGATCATTATAATTCAAAAGTTACAACCTCGCCGACCTAAACAGTAAAAATAGGGTTAAACCCTAGTTCCCCTGAGAAACCTTGGCCGTGGTGGTCAAGCGGCCGCAAATGTACACATCGCCACCTAAGCTCTCCACTCAGGGCTGAGTAAGCTTTTCTTTCCCTTTACCTGCACCACATAGCACCCATGAGCCAAGACTCAGCAAGAAAACTTATTACTGCATGCATACAAGTATCAATAAATGATTATGGAATCATTCTAGGGCCCGCAGCCCTAATCAAATGACCATGGGGTTATCCTAGGGTCTTGTGCCCTGAATATTTGACATTGGAGTCATCCTGGGGCCCTGTGCTCTAAATAGATGATTGTGGATTCATCCTGGGGTCCTTTTCCCTAGCCATGTGACCATCAAGTCACCCTAGGCCTTTAGCCCTAGCTCTGAGTAACTAGCCATGGAACTAGTCAAGCAATTTAGTTTTCTTCGACCATAGGGTCGGGCGAGCGTGTAACGCTCTGTTAATTAGATCTAATCATATCGACCAGCGCTTAATGCGCTATTGCTGCTCTTGGCTCACAAGTCAATGTCATACGACCAACGTTCATCACTATTGCCATTCCTGACTGATAAGTGAGAGCTTTACGACCAACGCTCAGCACTATTGTCATTTTTTATTGATAAGTCAGTACGTTTCTCAAGTAAACAATGCAACCAAGCATTCATAATGCAACAGATATCCATATATAGAACACTCAACATGCTTCATCAATAATCATGTATGTCACATAATGGGTGCAGCTTTCTTACCTCAGGTTTGAGCGTAAAATAAATTAAGAACGACCCTTGAGCACGATCCTGGCCTTGAGCCCTTTAGCGGTATCCTATTCATAACCAAATAAGAAATCCCATCAAGAATGAGTAATTAAAGGTTCCCGACCAAATCCTAGCCCCCGGGACCTCGAATTCTACCAAACTGTGTAGTAGATTCGATCCCAAGCCTTAAGGTTTGAAAACCCGCTCTTAAAACAAAACTTGGCCAAAAAGAACCAGGCGGGTCGCGACCTACCCCCAAGGACCGCGGTGCGCCTCCCAAATAGAAAGCCCCCTGTCTGGGTGCCAGGGGCGGGCCACAAATTGCCCTTGAGGGTCGCAGAGCGCTATGCAGACAGAGCCCCATCTTGGCTCTGGGGTTCGCACAGGTCGCGGCGCTCAAGAACACAGTCACGACTTGCCCCCACAAACCCAACACCCCTGTTTTTCCTCAGCTCAAAACTCACCACAAAACACTTCCAATCAATCCCAAAATCAAAACCAAAACTCAACACAACATTACCACCAAACCAGCAATAAAACCCAAGCTTTAGAACCCTCAAAACACTACCAAAATCCAATTCCATAATCAATCTTTCAAGCTTATAAACAACATAAAAACAGAGGAAAAACTTCAAAGTTCAAGCTTAGAATCATTACCTCAATCACTGAATTATCCCTAAGCTTCACCCAATCAAGAACCTAGCTCAAACTTTGCTTCAATTCCCTTAAACTTAGCTTCAAAATCAAACCGATAGAGATAGAGAAGGGAAGAATGGTCGAGAGAGAGCCCTATTTTTCCTGCTACCTTTGGTTCATTCTACAGCTTTCCCCCCTTGGTCAAGTCTATCTCATTTAAACCTAAAATGCCCCTAGGGCCAACCTTCCCTCTCACAGCCACCCAATGGCAATTTGGTCATTTGTCACCTACCCTGTTAATCATAATTAACGTCTCACAATTCCCGTCACTTTTAATATCCTAAAATAATTACCAAATCATTTCTCATTACCCGCTCAATCCCGGTAATGTACTAAGTACCCAATTACCCCTAAGTTCATCCCGAGCCCGATAATTAGCCCCGTTATGACCAAACTGCTAACTTGCTTCCTAGGATCGTCTCATGTCGAATAGTTCAATTATATTCACATAATAATGTGGTCTCACCCATATATCACATATATGCACAAAAATATAGAAATAGGCTATCAACGAGCCAAAATTATGAAAATGCCATTCTTATAAAAAACGGCCCACATATATACAAATACAGTCATATAATACAACTCACATAATCATGCATATCATCATATAATAACACATTAAATCAATTATTGCCCTTCAGACTTCCTAATTCAGACACTAAGTCATATTAAGAAATTTGGTACGTTACAATAATCTTGTACATACACAACTATATAATTATATATAAATTTACACAAATAATATAAATTTACGTCACTTGGACTAAATCACATAAATATTATCTATATATTTATGTGGCAATTTGGTAAATATTTCACAAGAGTGGAGCTCTTTCCAGGGTTATCTCCACATGGGCATAATCGTGCACTTTTTGTTTGATTTTCGACCAATGCAAACCTGCCAAAAAAATCTATTTATCCAAAACGTTAGAAGTTGCCACGTCACAGGTAATGCACATCTCAATCGTTTCTGATATAACTTTCACTGTGCAAGTAAGAACTCATCTAGATGGAAGAAGAGAATCAGAAATTAAACTAGTATTATCTCGTTTGATATCTACATTTATGTCTTTTAAATAGCATCTAGTCCAGTATTATTGATGATTATTTAAGGCAATAATAACGACTAGCAAATTAGTTGGTCAACAAACAGTGAATTCAATCTTGTACCAATGATTGAGATAAAATTACAACATAATAGTTGATAATAGAATCGATCAAGAATTATGGGTTATATTTAAAAACAAACTAGTGACTGGTGGAGTTACCATAAAAACAAATTAGCGAAATTGGTGAGTAGTGGAATAAAAACAAATTAGCGATTAGATTAGTAAAGTTAACATGTTCTTATTATTGATTCAATATTCTTATACTTGTTTCATATTCTTATACTTGTTTTCATGTGAAACACGATACTCTAATATTCACTCAAGATTTAAGCGGTTTTTCTCAACTTACTTATTTTTAGATCTCAATACAGCTTATTCTTATTTTGATCGGTGTGAATCAAATATCCACTAAATCTATGACTCATAATACCATAACAAAAATAATAACATTTACACAATGGGTGATTAGTGAAATTAACAATGTGATTGTGATTATTAATAGTTCAATAGAAAGAATCTTCTAAATAAAAACTAAAGACACGTTTAAGAATATATTGCAGGACAGTTGTTATTGAATATGCTCATGCATTCGATAATAAGCTCATCAGGTTCAAAAACTTCTACTTCAACTCCTAACCCAAGTACAAGGCCAGGAAAAAAGGAACAAAAAACCGAAGAGCCAGGGCTTCTATAGCCACTTGCAACCCATCTCAACAAAATTATAAGATAGCAAAATGGTCCGAGTCTCAACCATACAAAGATACTCTATCCTACTACTGCAACTACTCATAACTTACCAGTATCATAAAAATTTGAAAACTGAGACATAACAAGCAAAAACAAAAAATATAAAATGCTTTCTGATCATCCATGGCTGCTAACAAAATCACACAGACAGCACTTCTTATCAACGGACGATCTTGAGACCTGGAAAATGCATTTTCGATGATCCATCACATAGCAACGGGCATGCCCAACAAGAAGACATCTTCATGGAAGCTTGAACCAGGAGAGCTTCCTGCAGAATTTTGGTAACTTCTCCCTGTTTCCTCTTCCAAGATCTCCTCGGGGCAGCAATCCAAACTGCAAAAGGCTTGCTCACCTCTGTTGAAAGAAGAATATTCATGTCTGGTCAATGAATACAATGACTATAATAAACACCAAGTGAAAATTTCTAATAAATATGAGGACAAACCTGTCCAAGTAGATGTCTTCATCAGTTTCCAGCCTTCTCTTGCAGGAGTGACAAAATTTCAAAGCTTCATCAGAAGTAATAGGGGCTAATCCCTCCGAGTTATTGGCTGCTTGAGGTGATACGACTCCTAATTCTTCCCTCTTACCAAAATTGTTTGACTCGTTTGTGTGACATTCTAAAACACAGTCACCAAAGATATGAATTGTTTTGGGATTTGGACCATGGGAAATTATACAAGTATAGTCTTCAGACAATTCTATCTCCTTTGCAGAAAGAGAGCCCACAAATCCCTGGCTGGGCTCGATAGGTATTGGAAGAGTACTTGTTTTCATATCCAAAGAATTTTTTACTTCCGAACTTGTTGTGCCAATTACTGATGGTGAACTCATTCTAGTTTTAACTTCTGGACAGAAGTTTTCAGACCTCAAGTTGTGATTATAGGTCAGGCTGACTAGTGAAGAAGGAACAGTTGAATCTGAGAAACATAGTTGAGTATTGTCTAATGATTCAGATTCTAATGGAATTTCTCTACCAAAGGCAACACTGCTGCTAACCAAATGGGGACTGAGACACTTGATTTGGGAAAGCCGTGAGGCTATATAGTTTGTAGGCAATGATTTGGATTTCAACGAAGAATCATGGTAAAGTTTTAAGGAATTAGTGGTATTAGTCTTAACTTGGAGTCCAAAAAGTATGTTCTTCTGCTTTGGTATATCAAGACCTCCACCTGTTGTATTATCAACAAGTGAATTGACAATGCCAAGGCCCACTACTTTACTGCAATTCCACTCCTTTTTATGTCCATTTTCAGATGATGATCGATTATATCGAAGACTTGCAGGATTCCTTAAGTTTGAAAATACTCCAATATCAAGAGGAGAAGTAGGACTCCTGATTGAATCAGACTCGGATGAACCTTTACTTCCAAACCCTACAAAGAAACCAGGGATATTGAAAAGTGAGCTGCTTATATGCCTCAGGCTCAACACATCTGATAGGGATTCGGACTCTGAATCAGATTCAGCCATTAGATTATCATGCGTACATGTTCTTCATCTGGCCTTTTCTGTAAGTCAGGGAAATCTAAGAACCTTAGTCCTGTTATCAGAAAATACACAACTCCATATTGCAAAGGACTAAGCTAATGATAAGTGCAGAAATGATGACTGAAAACTAAATAAACAATGAGAACAAGGCAAGATGAAAAAAATCTTAGTAAGCTAAATGATATAAATGAATACTGCAAAAGGTATGAAATGAGAATCTAAATGGATTTATGATCCAAAGAAATATAACAAATAAAAATATGAAGTGGAACTTGCAATACCAAAAGGGCTTCATACCAATAGAGACATAAATGGAACTCTAAAACAACAAAGCAGAGAAGATTAGAACTAATTCCACACAAAAATATAAACTTAAACATAAGGAAGGCTTCCCTTAATACCCAATAAAGATCCATAAATTTCTTCCCAAGGTCCCCGTATTTTTTTTCTTTTTTTCTTTTTAGGGGAAAGGGGGCAGCATAGTTACAAAATCTTTGACAAAAGTAGAGAAATTTAAGAATAATTAAATGCAATCCGAAGCAGCACAAATGGAGAGGAACTCGGGAAACATTAACCTAATTGTCAAGATCAGAACTTCTTACAGAACAATAATGAAAAGAAAAGCCACTTAAGAAGCTATGAGACCGCAACAAGTGCAGCATCAAGTTAAAATCTATAATCAATTGTATGTTGATTTCATCTATAAAGCCCACAATGTCAGTTCCATCAGATATATTATGCATGAAAACACACTTGACCATTTGATTATTCCATAGTCCCCAAAAACCCAGAAGTTCATTTGAACTTGCATGCGATAAATGAGTAAAGGAGGAAGTACAAGATCAGATACCAACAATCCAATTCGATCAACCAGTCCTTCCTTCAAATGCATCAAATGGGTAAAATACAGATGAATCATTTGCCCAACATAATCACTCATTCACATACCAAAATCAACCCCAAACACAGAAAAAGAAAAAAAAATATAAACCCAAAAGATGGAATGAACAAAAAAATAATATAAAAAAAGTAATCTATATCAAGATCAAACTTTAATGATCGAAAAAAAAAAACAACTTTCAAAAATCTAATATCACATCAGAAGAAATAAAGAATCAACTAAATTTCTTAAACCCAGAAAATACAACTAAGAAATTGTTTGAAAACCCACCTGGTATTTTGTTTGAGTTGAGAATGCGGAGAAGATATAAATATTAAAAACCCTTTATTTTTCAGTATTTTTTTTTATATATATGGTTTCTTCTCTAAAATCAGAAATGTATCAAAGTTAGAAAAAGATTGTGGCTTAGACTTCACAGCAAGGCTTCTCAAATACTTCTCTTCACTGGTTTGTTTCTCTCTCTCATCATTAACCTTGCTTGTACGTATTTTCACAGAGTATAAAACTACGTATATTCTGAGTCTGAAAGATAAAGACAAAAACTGTATGTATATCTATAGAGAACATATTATATAGTGTGCTAAGCTCCACACCTAAAAACAAGAGTAGGGGTACCATTATTGGACGGTCCAGTTTCGCAAGTATCACTGACTCCTAGTGGGCCCGGCCCATAAATGAACCACCTAGTAACGTAAGAGAGATCTGCACGTGATTCTTTAGATTTGGACGACATAATGCTCTTCCATATATACAACTTAGATTTTGTTCTTTGTTTATTGTAACTTAAAAAAAAATTAAACTAAAATCAAAATTCAAAAAAAAAAAAAAAAGATAAATGCTTATTCATTGGTTACCTCACTTGATCCTCTCTTTTCTTTATTTACCCTTTTGAATGATTTGGCAGAAAAAGAGAAGGAAAGCTTAACGGTGAGGTGACCCTATTAGACTAGTGACTTATGTTTTTCATTTTTATTCTTTTTCTTTTGCAAAAACAAAATCTTTTGATGGATCCACTTTTCACATTAGATTATTGAGTTGAATTCAAATTGAATGGTATTAACGAAAAAGAGCATTCGAACAATGGTAAGACTTAAGAGGCAATTTAAGTTGTCATTTTGGGACTCAAATCTACCACACATGGTAAGTGAAAAAAAGTTCATCATTAAAAATTCTTTAAAAATTTATTTTTTGATTTTAAATTTTTAGTGTAATTTAAATATAAAAATGGAAGATTGTTGTGGTATGTTAGATAGTTTTTTTTTTTTTTTTTGTGTTAATCTACTTATTCCATTAATTATATATTGATAATAAAATATAGATAATAATTTATTTTGAAACTAAAAAACTTATACATTATAATTTTTTTATTTATATTTGTTATATTCATTTTTTGAGTGTCACAACTCATTGCCCCATATTATGTCTAAGGTCCAACCACTTGTTATTTTCTCTAATTATTAGACAAAACTTAATAACTTAAGTCAACTCAAATGTAACATTTACTCCTTAATATAAATAAGAAGAGTAGAGGTCAAACGAAAGAGGAAGAGAAAAAAAAAAAAAGGGCAGCAGCTTTATACAGAGAGAGCTCTCAACTAAATAGTAAAAAGCTAAACACAAATGTAATTCATGGCTTGCAAGATGAATAATAATGACTAAGCGGATATAGACCATCTTTTTGGGTTGAATCACTATAAAACTCTCTCTCTCTTTATCTATTATTTCTGGGCACTAAAAACATCTCTTATACTTTATTTAAATATCACAAATATTATTAATATTATTTTTTGGGTGTTAGACGAGTTATCGAAAAAATAAGTCAACAATATTAGTTTGAAGTATGTTAATTGCAAAATAAAAATGAGTTTATTAAATGAAATTGCGTACTCTTTTAAAATAATGAAGCTCTTAATTTTCAGGAAAAATGTCAAAATAACAAAACTCAATTATTGGTGTCATTGATCTAAATTCTCCTTCGGTCACTTCATTCTCAATGGGCCCCTAAACAAAGCCTAACGGCGTCGGCTCCTCTGTGAGCTTGATGATTTGGTGTGGCCCAATATAGTCCCACATGCACAGTTTACGTATTGATTTCCTAACTCCCACATTAAAAAAATACTCTAACATAATATGCTTGCGTTTTGTCGTTTTGGTATTTTATTATTATTAATTGTTTTCTTTTACGCAAGAAAATGACACACGTGTCGTCGTTCACGGCTAAACCTCCTGCGATCCAACGGTCTAGAATCGACAATTTTCTAAAAAAAGTCAAAAGCATTGAACGACTACAAGATGATTTTATAACACGTCACTTTACCAGGCGGGACCCGCTGTTTGTTTCGGACGTAATAATTAGATAGATAAATAGTCACTTCACTTTTAATATTATTTAATTATTTATTCTAATTTTTATATATTTTATTAATGAACTACATCACTTCCCATACATCATGTTGTGGAAGTGGTTAAGGGAAGGTATTAGAGCACTTCAGTGATGCACAATTTTTCTGAGTACGGGGTCTTGCGGAGACCTGCCTTTAATGGGATGGGGAATTTGCGTCTTAATGAGGAATGGAATGGGGACAGAGATAATTTTTAACTCTCGAATGTTAAATTTGGTAAAGGCGATCTCCTCGTCTCAACAGGACTCGTTTATATTATTATATATTTTTATAATATTTTATATGTATTTTATATTTTTTTTTATGTATTATTGTAATATATTAGTAACTTTTTTAATATTTTAAATTTTATTTGGAATCATGTTTAGTATTTTAAATTATAAATATTGCATAATATTTTAATTTACATATAATTTACTATTTTTATTTTAAAATTTTAATCTAAAAATAATTTTTTAAATAAATGGGGAAATAACACACTAAAACTCACACTCTCATTTACATTTATTTGTTTGTATATATATTATAGGAGAAAGCCTAAAAGAAAAAAAAACTCATGGAGAGAAAAAAAATAATAAAATATGTTTGTAATTATGAATAGTATATCATAAGTTTAGCACACCAATAGTATTCTATGTAAAATTTGTGTAAAGTACATCATCTAATTGAGAGGTCTTTTAACACTTTTGAGCTAAATTTTTAAAATTGGGCTATTATCCATCTTCTAGTGTGAGTGCTCTTAAATGAAGTCGTGAGAGTCGTGTGTAGAAATGTGAATTTTAATTTTGGCAAATTTTGATAGAATTAGGACATTTTAATTAATAATGTGAGATTTATTTTTCTATATATTTGTAATTTTATGAATAAAGTCATATATTATAGAAAATTTTATTATTAAATAATTTATATTATTTTTAAGAGTATTAATATAATTATAGTTTTTTTTTCACTTTTAATGAATAAAACCATACTAGGGACAATAAATGTGTAATGCACGCTTGTTTAGTTTTATTTAGAAAATTTATTAATTATTTTTAATAATTTTTTATGATTTTCATATAATTTTTAAACAAATAAAAAATATTATATATAAAAAAGATGACATAAACATATTAAAAAAATTAATATGATAATCTTTTATATTACAAACTACAGATTTAAGAAACAAAACATTCATAATATTATTCAAAACACACTTCAATGATTGGAGAATAAACTTGTTTTCTTGATATGTTATTCTAATTTTTTATTTTAGTTACACAGTCATACTATTTGTACACATAGGACGCATATATATAATGTATTTATTATGTATTATATAATATTTTACAAGATATGAATTTATATTAATAATTATTAAATATCTAGTTATTTTGCATAATAAATATTATTATTATAATAATATTTTATAACATTTAAATTTATATTAATATAATTACTAAATATATATTCTAACAAAACTTTATAAAATGTTAGGATTATATATTATTATAAAAATAATATTTTATAACATTTTAATTTATATTAATATAATAATTAAATATTTAGTCTTGTATTATATAATATTATAATAATGATAGTTTATGACATTTTAACTTATGTTAGTATAATTATTAAATATGAAGTTTTTTAGGTTTGAAATATTATTATAATAATGATATTTTCTAATATTTGAATTTATATTAATATAATTAATAAATATATTTTTTTAATTTGTTAATTATTAAATATCATTATATATTATTATAATAATGATATTTTATAACATTTGAATTTATATTTACATAATTAATAAATATCTTATATCATTTGAATTTATATTAATATAATTAATAAATATATAGTTATAATAATATTACTTTATAAAATTTGAATTTATATATTAATATAGTTAATAAATATATATTTTTTATTTTATTTTAAAAGTATATTCCGTTAATTCATTAAAATATTGCGTTAAAATTAACAAAATAAACTATTAAAACGGATAATTTATGTTATCTACACATTTTTTATGTATAGAGATATTACTGAAAATATAATTATATTATTTTTAAGACTATTAATATTATTGTTCTTCTTATTCTTCTTAATCTAGATTTGTCGCAAAAAGGTCGATCACCATAATTAGTGGAAATATTTTTTCCTCGGCCTATATTTCCTTTGTCATTTTGTTCTTCTTCGTAAAATTAATAGATATTATTTGGGATCGCTTACAAGAATCGCCCAATAATTTAAATGAATTAAAGAAAGTTTAAAAAGATAACTATTTTTTACATATTTTTATCAAATTTATAGTATTACATTTGAAAACAAAAAAAAAAAAAAAGAGGGAAATTTCAGGGTATATGCTTAATAGTATACCCTATTTCATCCATATGACAAATTTAATAAGCATCCCAAATATATATCATTTTGTATAATTTTGACAATAATGTCAATTTTCTTAAACTTTCCTCTATCTGTCAACCATGGCAGCCCCTCCTCATAGCCATTGATAACTCTACAAATAGAGTTATTTTACCATTTTTTATGTGCTAATTGTTGCTCAGTTCTTGAGTTTTTAATTGATTTATTAAGTTTTTAAGTAATTTTGAATTTATTAAGTTTATTTTGATTTTCTATATTTTTGTGTGTTTTTATAGTTATTTTGTTGTAAAATGGTGTAGTTAATTATTTGAATTATTGTTGTTTAGTTTGAGGTTAAAAAATGTTGTATTATTGAATTTAAATGTTAAATATAAATTAAGTTATAATTAATATTTTCAAATAATTAAATTGATTATTTTATAATTGAAAATATTTTCAAAATTATTGATTTTAAGATGCTTGAAGTAGAAAAATAAAGAAAAGAAATTAAAGTTGTGATGATAGGAGAACTATGGCATTTTTGAAGAGATTAGCAAGGAACTTGGGCATTTTTCAAGGACCCAGCCCATCTCACTACTCAGCCCAGAAACTTGGGTCGCACCTCCAGCTGAAGCCCGCGCCTGGCCCCTACCCAGCCACCTGGGCCCGCACTAGCCCAGCCCGCTGCCTCTTCAGCCACGTCGAAGCAGCCTCCAGCTGCTGCTGCCTTCCCATCCGTGGGCCTCCTGAAGCCCTTCGGCCCGAGCCCAGCCCAGCCAACTCCAGCAATCTGCCTGAAGCCCGTCTCCAGCTGCCTGCTGCATTCCCCAGGCCCAACCGAGACACTCCAACACAGTTTCTTCCTGCCAGGTTTCTCCACCCAAGCCAACACCTACCAGCCCACATTCCTCAGCTCCTTTTTCCCATTTTTGAGCCCAACAAATCCTTTTGTCCCCTTATGTAAAAAAATATCATTTTTTACCCAAACTTTTCTACACATTTTACCCAAAAATCATCATTATACCCTATAATTACCCCTATTTTCCATATTACTATTAATTTAATCAATTTAAGTAATTTAAATTGATTATTTTAATACTCTCATTTTAGTTATAAATATGTATTTTTCAAGACCATTTGGGGTGATTATTTTTGGGAGAGGTCATACCACAAAGTGTAATATCCAACATTTTCATAATACATGTTTTTATTATAAATCAGAATTTCAATACATAAAATGTACAAGTTTACAAATTTAAGAAATAGTAATGGAAAAATAGTATTTAAAATATGATTTTATATTATTAATGAGATTAAAGAGAGAGAAACTTGAGTAGTCAAGTATTGGACTCAAATGTCATATAATTTTAATTGGGGATTTTTATAAAATTAAGAAAGTTTTGCTAAAGGGCTTATTTGAAAAGAATTTTAGTATTTTGGGTCCAAGTGTAATTTAAAAAAAAAAAGGCTTCAGCCTTTTAACCGAGCCCCTCTCTCTCTCTCTCCTTAGAAAATTTTCCTTCTCTCTCTCTCTCTCTCTCTCTCTCTCTCTCGTGCGTCTGCCCGACCACCGAACATCCACCGGCGATCACCACTTATAGCCACGCGCCGGACCGTTGGATTCAGAGGCCTCCGAACTATCGACCACGCGGGAATCTAGAGCTCACTCGCCGATTAAACACCTCAACTGGTCGATTTAAGTTCGGCCACCCCGTGACTTCAAAGTTGCGATTCGGCCACCTCAGGCATCCGTTTGCCGATCCGTCACCACCATCGTGTTCCTCGTGTTGTGGGCTTCAAAACCCAATAACTTATTCCTACTGTTGACCGCGTTTTTGGCCAACGACGTGAGAACGTCAAAAACGATAAAGCCTTCAAGAGAAAATAAACGACACAGACGATTTTGAAAAGAAAGTAAATAACACATGCAATTTTTATAGTAGTTCAGCCCCAATATGTTGGTAATAGCCTAATCCACTTAGAGTTGTGATTATAGATCTGTACTCAAGATCAGATGAACTGAGCCAACTAAGTTTCTTCAGTACAGATTACAAGAATACAAGAATTCTTTCAGATACAAGCACTTTCTCTCTCTAGAAAATTCAGACCCAAAATTTCCCAAAAGTCAGAGCCCCCCTTTATGATGCCATAAGCCTTGTATCTATAGGCTTAGGATCGTACAGATGATATCCCCCCACAATCGGGATATTTTATTATATTTATTACATTTAAATTACAAAAATATTCAAAATGTAACAGACCACCAAATTTGTGGGAAGAATGAGAGATTCCCGTGTATGCCAAAACCGATTCTTGTTGAAGCCGTTTCTGGGAATCTTGACGTATTCATGCTCTATCTAGTTGATTCATATCACCTTCAATCTGGTCGAACACACCTTCACTGGGCAGATTGCCTATGTTGAAGTGCACGCCAGTATACCTTATGTGCACGCCAGTATACTCTATGTGCACGCCAGTATACTGTTGAAGTGCACACCAGTATACTCTATGACTGGGCAGTCATGCACTTAGCTGGTAGGACAAGCACCTGACTGGTCGGTCATGACACATCTCTGGTCTAGCATGACACATCTCTGGTCTAACATGGCACATCTCTGGTCTAGCATGACATTTCTCTGGTCTAACATGACATTTCTCTGGTCTAACATGGCACATCTCTGGTCTAACATGACACATCTCTGGTCTATCATGACACTTCTCAAGCCAGTCAAAATTCTTCAATGGCCTACTCGGCTACTCCTAAGCCATATCACTTTATCACAACTCTGAGGAGCCAATATATTTATTGACTTATTAATGTGTCTTTTACGAACCATGTACTGCCACTTGTCACCTCTATTGCCACGTCATCGATCTCCAATTTTTGGGGATAACACCTACATATACCAAAGTTGGGTGGTGGGCCCACCACGTGCCACCGCGATCCACCGTAGACCAACGGTCGAAACTTAGTGTTCGAGGTTTCGAAGTACGTTTTGAATCTCAGAAAATCATCATTTGACTTGTTGTGGAACCCGATCATTGTGGTATAAATTCTTTGACCTATATTGTTATTGATTAGAGTAATTGTTATTATGTGTATTTATAGTATATAATTATATATTCTTGATATATTGAATATTTTTCTGCAATTATACTGGCTGTCTGGGATTATATGTATTTCTGATACAGGTTTTGATTTTGGGTTTGTCCATTTTATAGCCGTTGTGCTATCCAATTTTCTATAAAATATTAGATATTAAATAAATTATAAAAAATAAATATTTAATTGATTAATATGGAAATTATTATGATTAAGTAATTTTAATTATTATTGTTATTATTTTGTTAAATAAATCAAGAATATAGTTTCATATATAGATATATATATGGAAGACTTCTCAATGGTTATTATCCATCGATGGGTACTAACAATTATGATGATGTGACAACATAATGACTTGGTATAGCAAGTCACCAACAAGTAAATATATTTTTTTCTATATTATTTTCGAATTTAGTTATTTTTTTTGCCATAATTAATGGTGTTTTCAACCAATGAGAAACACTAACTATATTTAGAAATTGACATATATTTGAAAAATAAAAAAGTTTACAATATTATATTTTCATAATAAATACACATTTTTCATCAGGTAACCCTTCCAAAAATTTGAAAAAATCAAAATTTATTTTTAGAAATATTAATTAACAACTATAAATATGGAACATTGATCTTAATTCAATGGTTAATGTTAAAGTAACCATTCATGGGTAGTAACCATTAAGAGTGCACCCATATATATATATGAAAAGTGTGATTTATAGTAAACCTATTATTTAACAATTATTCTTATATATTAATATTTTGTTAATATTTGAATATTAAAATAATATCAAATATTAGTTTCTTACAGTTATTGATATTTGTAAGACTAGTGAATTTTGGAGAAAGTATATTTATTATATCCTTGAAATTGATGTTATGACTAATTAATAATAATATAAATATTTATAATTACTTTATTATCACAATATCGATTATTACAATTTTATGTTAAAAATATAATTTCTTTTATAAAATAACTATTTGAATATATACATTCATATACGTATTGCTATTGAAATATTTTGTTATTAATATTGAAATAAGTTTATTTATAGACGATAATTATTATTATTGTTGTGATTATTATTATTATTATTGTTGTTGTTGTTGTTGTTGTTGTTGTTGTTATTATTATCATAAGAGTACATTGTCTTATGAGCAAGATTTAAAACATGGTTTTATGCGAAGAGTTATTTGCATTATGATGATAATAATTATTATTATCATTTATATAGTTTCTGGTATTGTTAATATACACTATCAATAGTGTATATTTATGATTTTGATAGAATTTAACATATGATGTGCCTTGAATAAGATTTGTATGGATTTGATTGATTGACTCTTGGTGAGCAGTTTTAAAATAAGTTAAGGACCTAAGGTAAGTAAATCTCACCTTTTGTACTTAAGTGTAAGATGCATGACTACATTGATTGTGTATATCTGATTAGTTAAGTATGGGATGATGATGATGGATATGATAAGTATGTGAAGAGTGATTATATGAATATCATAATGGTGTTGTGTGATATGTAATTGATGAATTTCGTGATATGTGAAAGATGTCTTACTTGGTTAAGATTGATATGAATTATGTGCAAGTATATGTTCTTATGTTGATGAATATGTGGATTACTTTTATGTTCATGATTTTGCAATATGTTATGATATATGAAGCATTTAAGTTTTTAGGCTGGAAACCTTAGACCTGAGCCATAGCTCTACGTTAAGGTATAACAACGCCACCAACCCTAAGTTTCATGTATTATGACTAAATATGTTTTGAGTTATATGAGATGTGATGCAATGCCTTGATTGCATACCATCAACATGAATCATGAACATGAACATTGGCATTTCAGCATCAGCATCAGCATGTATGTATGGCATGTACAGTTATGTGATACATTATTATGTGATATAAGACCATGCATATGAATATGAGGAAAATTGTGAAATGCCTTGAAATGTCTTATGTGAAGTGAACATTTTAATGACACAAGGCTTAAGCAAAGTGATAATAAGATGTTTAAAAAGGGTGCCACTGTTTTGATGAAGCAATTAAGTAAGTGCAATGAAGAAGATGGAGGTCTATAAGACTTATAGTGGCTGCCCACTAGTGTGGGCTAGGTCAGAGTTGACCATTCAAATATGTTTGCCATGTTTCCGTCTTTCTCCTCCATATGTGTAATAAGTATGGCAGCTATGGCAACGATGAAATGAGTGGTATGATGAGCCTAGCTGCGATGATGGCTAGCCGGAGGAGAACCCATGGGATTCTATATGATATGTGTAACAAGCCCTGCAGGCATTGGCCGAATCAAACAGTGTGCACAAGTGAAATCGGGCCCATAAAAATATGAAAGTAAAAGAAAGAGCATAAAAGTAAAGTTTGAAAGTGCATGAGCAATAAATGTAATGCATAAGTATATAAGTCAGCATATTAGTATATGTGTACTTCAAACTCACGACATTCATGTGTATGTGTATGCATGAGATTTACTTACTGAGCGTTAGCTCATTATTATGTTATTTTCCAACATTTTTCCATGTGTGGCTTTAGATGTTGAGCAACTTGTGGAGCACGGACTCAGTAACAATGCAATAGTGGTTTAGGGTTTTCATATGACTACACTAAATTTAAAGTATTCATACGTGTAATAATTTTCTATTAATAAGTTTATATAAAAGTTCTAAGTTTTTCTGTATTTCTTAGTATCATTTCATTTAATTCATTTGGTCAAGTGCCTAACATACTCGTAAATCCTAGAATTACGAGTATGTGGCGGACATACCCTACCTTAGGGTCGTCACACAAAGTTTCTACACTTTCAAACCTCTCTATTCTCTACATATTCTTCTTCTTTTTTGGTTAATTTTCTATGTATTTTTAGATGAACAATTTGGAGGTTTTCCTCCAAATTTTCCTAGTTATGTTTGTAATTTTTTTGTTTGTATTTTCTATGCTAGTTATGAGTTTCTAATCTTTTTAAAATTATTAAGGTGATGATGAAACAATATGTAACTAGATAATATTTATTTTGTATGTTGATTTCCCATTTTGTGCAATAAAGTTTATGGATTTTCTTCTTCAAATATTTTCTTTCATCTTAAATATCTTGTATTTTTTATTGTTAGAACATATTTACACTTTGTTCTTCATTAGTGCAAAAACATAATATTCTTTGTGTAAGATGTGTCATTAAATTGTACACATCCAATGCTTAGAACAAAAATATTATGTTTTGCCTTATAAATAATATTCATTGATTTATTTGTTATTTCATTAGATTGATTTACATTAAATACTTTGAAATTATAATTTTAAAAGTGAAGATAAATCCTATATTTTTATAAAAACTTGTGCTTAAATAGAATATCTAATTTGAATAAGTGATGGTTTTATTAATTTCTACTATTACTAAAACTTAGGAAACAATGTACTTATAAATATTATTGAACTTATATTTTGTGGATTCTATTATCTTAATAATATTTCTTCTACCACCTTGTTTACAAGTATAATTTAGTTATATATATTGTCTTTATTATCTTTTATTTTATTTTTATTGTTACAAATTCTCATCAATCTTTGGAGCTAAGTTAGAATTTATTAATTTTGGTTTAAAATAGTTTTCTTTTCGATTTTAGACAATTCATTTGGGTTCGACATCCTTGCTTACACGATCAATATTCTACATGAACGATTTGTGCACTTGCGATTTATAAATATTTAAAACATACCCGTTTTGGGTCCATCAGCCACCACCCCCCACGGCCGAAAATCGTCTCTATTTCTCCCCTTTCTCATTTTCTCTACTCATGGTCATCCGAAAACAAAGAGAAAAATGAAACCCACAATTATTGAATCATCAATTAAAGCACCCGTGATTAATTTTTGTGTTCTACATAAAAAAATTTAAGGTGTAAATCTTTTAAACGTGTAGATCTCGAAAAAAGTACTAAGATTAAAAAAAATAAACTAAAACGGATATCTAAGCAAAACGTTATGCCTCACCAAAACTCTCGTCAAATTTTAGCGCAGAGCATCGAAAAAAGCATCGTTTTGGCCAAAAATCAAGTTTTCATGATTGCATCACAAAAGTATCGAAAAATCATCATTTTGCCCACAAAAAAAAATTAAGTTTTCATGATTGCTGTAACACCCCAACTCCAGGGATCGCTACAGTGCACATTGCAAACAGTGCTAAACTCGCTAATCGAGTCATTTGGCCATAAACGTGTAACTAAGTGTGATTAGCGGTTTAGAGGTTAAAAACTTTGGTTAAGGTATAACGTCTCACTAGAACGTTTACTGTATACTTTGGGATCCCAAAAAATATAATTTCAGAGTTTATTACAATAGATTATTTACATCAAACCGATCTAGGCGGCAAAACAGGGTTCAGCCCTAGTTCCACTTTCAAACCTCGCTCAAGTGTTGGTCGAGCAGCTGCATATGTACACGTCATCACCTAAGCTCTCCAACTCAAGGATGGTCCAGCTTTCTTTTGCCTTTACCTGCACCACAAAGCACCCATGAGCCGAAGCCCAGCAAGAAAACTCATGTGCTCATAAGCAGTCATATCATGATTTCAAATCATATCTGGCATGCCTAGCATACATAGCTCTATTCAGCATGCAAATGTATTCAAACAGATGCTGGGGTATCCAGGATAAGAAAACCTGGCCTTCTGATTGGAGGACTATCAAGTCAATCCTAATCAGATGAGTGTCGTAACACTAGAGGTTCTGATAAACCATGCTGAGTGACCGACAAGCGAATCACTAACTCAAGTGGAAGGGTGGCTGTTGGGTAAGCCTCTAACCTTCGATAGGTTCTGGTAAACCATATTGAGTGAATGACAAGCACGTCACTAATTCAAATGGAGGGCTGGCTGTTGGGTAAGCCTCTAACCTTCAACAGGTCCTGGTAAACCATACTGAGTGACCAACAAGCAAGTGACTGGGGCCCCAGTGCCCAAGCCATGCATATGATGATCAAAATGATCATGCAGAGCCCGTAGCTCTGATCAGATGAGTGAATATCACTTTGAGGTCCTGATAAACCATACTGAGTGACTGACAACCAAGTCACTAGGGGCCCAGTGCCCATTTCCTGCAATGGCTCTACATGACTAGCCCTTGGCTAGATAAATGCTTGTTTATATTCATCGAACTTGAGGTCGGTCCTGCATTAATGCTTTTGGAGTCATTCAATGCAGAGGGTCGATTAGGTCCAATCGACATAGCTTGCACTACTCACTAGGGTTGTCATGACTAGTGAGACAGCACAATGTGGCCAGTGCCCAGTACCACTGCCGAACCTGACTAATAAGTCACAGCTTCACAGTTGATACTAGCACCTTTGCCAAACCTGACTAATAAGTCAGTGCCATGCACAAGTAAGCAATGCTATCAATATGTATCATATGCCAATTATCCAAGAGTAGGGCACTCAACATGCTTACTAAACAGTTGCTAGCATAATTATAATCATGCACAAACACAGAGACTCAAGCTCTGACCAATCTCATATTCATCATTCATGGCATGCCCTAATCACATGTTTCTCATGCATCACATGCATCACATTTAACCAACCAGCATGCCTCAATAATAATCATATGCAAATGGGCAAGATTGCCAAGCATTCATTATGCTATCAATGTTTACATTTAAACATCCAACATGCATCAAACATAACCATGCATGTCACATATGGGGTGCAGTTTTCTTACCTTAGGTCCAAGCACAGGTTACCAACAAATGAGCCACAAGCGCGATCCTGATCCAAGCCTCTAGTGTTAACCTAGTCACAACCACAAATGATGATCCAATGAGTTCAAGTTCTAAAACCAACCCTTGAACTAAAACTTAGCCTCCAAGACATCAATCCTCACTAATCCGGGTAGTAGGAATGATCCCGAGGCCTAAAACCATGTTTCCGGGGTCAAAACGAGCAAACGGGGTGAAAACAGGGCAAGGGCTGCGGCCCTAGCACCTTGGGCCGCGGCCCCCAGGGTTCTCTGAGGCAAGGGCCGCGGCGCCCTCCATCAAGGGCCGCGGCGCCCAGCAAGGCCAAATTCGGACACCTGCTTCTTCGAGCAAGGGCCGCGGGGCCCAAGAACAGGGCCGCGGCCCAACTTCGGGGCAGCCATTTTTCCTTCGTTTTAACCTTTTAAAACCTCCCAAAAACATGTCTAAACATTCCCAAATCATTAAATCAAAGTTCCCAAACTCCCCAATGGTCCAAAACCACCAAAACCCGAGGTTCAAACAACCTAAAAGCTCAACGATTCACAAAGCTCAATTCAAGCTTAAAAACTTTTAAAAACTTAAAACTTAAACTTGAATTACCTCCGATTGAGTTGTTTCCAACTAAATCCTCCGGCTAATAAGCTTCTAATTCTCCTTAGGATTGCTATGCCTCGATCCTCGCTTGATTCCGAGTCCTAGAACTCAAGATACCTTCGAAAATGCGATCGGGAACGAAAAGGGAACTTTAGGGAGAGAGAACGTACAGGTCGTTCTTTTTATTTTCTTAAAAGGTTACTTCAAGCTTAAGTAGCTTCCAATAAAACCTAATGCTCGGGGTCCCGAAAACACCCCCGGGGACATTATAGTCAAAACTTCCAGAATTTCCCCCTGGTCTTACTAACTCCCGATTTATCACCAAATGTTAATTCCCATTACCCAATAACCCGGTAATGCTCTAAATACCCCTTGACTTACTCCAAGTCAAGCTTAAATCCCGTTGTGACTTTCCCACTAGCTTACCTCCTAGGATCGTCTTGTGCTGGGTAACCCTGGCATAACCAGATAATAACAAAGCACCACGCCCATTTCACATATATGCCAAAAATGCCCGAAATGGCCAAAATATGAAAATCACCCAATTAATCACAAATGGGTTCACATGCATATTTAATACACCTAAACATGCATAATATCATTAAATAGCATAATAAAGCAATTATGGCCGTCCCGGCCTCCTAATCAAGGTCCTAAACCTTATTAGGAAATTTGGGGCATTACAATTGCATCGAAAAAGTATCGAATTTGCACAGTTTTGGCCGAAAAATCAAGTTTTTGTGGGTGCATTGCAATTGCATCGAATTTGCATCGTTTTTGTACCAAAAAAATAACGAAAAATGATAAAAAATTTATTCAAAACAATTGATTTGGCCCAACAACAATGCAAATTTGATGCTTTTTCGATGCAATTGTGATGCATCCACAAAAACTTGATTTTTTGGCCAAAACTGCGCAAATTCGATGCTTTTTCTATGCAATCATGAAAGCTTGATTTTTTTCTTTTCAAAACGATCATTTTTCGATATTTTTGCGATGCAATCATGAAAACTTCATTTTTGGTCAAAATGATGCTTTTTCAATGCAAAATTGAAGCTCTGGGCTTAAATTTGACGAAACTTTTGGTGAAGCATAACTTTTTGCTTAGATGCCCATTCTAGTTGATTGTTTTTTTTTTAATCTTAGTATTTTTTGGAGATCTACACGTTTAGAATATTTAAAGCCTTCAATTTTTTATGTAGAACACAAAAATTAATCATGTATGTTTTATTGAATGCTTTAATGGTTGTGAGTTTTTTTTCTCTTTGTTTTCGGATGGCCATGAGTAGAGCGAATGAGAAATAAGAGAAATAGAGACGATTTCTAGTCGTGGGGAGGTGGTGGTCGTGGGGAGGGGCTACCATGGTAGAGAGAGAAATAGTTTGAGAGAGAAAAAAGTGTAACACCCTCACTTATTTTAGTTAAAACCATATCTGAGGTGTTACATTTTAAAACTATATCATAATTACTTTCAGCGGAAGTCTAGATTTTTTTTATTTAAAAAAAAGGAAAACTTATTTCACATTATTTACATTAAACATAAAGTGTGTCTCAAACATATTATACATAAGTATTAAATAACATAATTTGTTTTCAAAACATAACTTCACACTTTATTACAAACATACACACTGATAAATTGAAATAACCAACAAAAGGTCAATATGTTCATATGTACAAATCAGGGTCAGGACCATGCTTCAGTTCTCCTTTGTCATTCACTCATTTCTTTCTCTACCTGCAACACAAGACAGTTGTGAGCCTAAAGCTCAGTAAGTAAAGTAATGCATGCAATGCTAATGATTACTCAATGTCAATGGACATACACAACTTCTTTTTAAATTTTGGGCCCCTTAATATTGTGCACACTGTTTGATTAGGTCAATGCATGTAGGGCTTGTTACACATATAATATAAAATCTCATGAGTTCTCCTCCGGCTAGCCATCACCACAGTAGGGCGAATTAAAAACGTTATTCCATCGTTGCCGCGTCGGGCTCAAGAGTTAAGGCAGTCACACACAGTGGTGTCAATACATATAACAATAACTCATATGGAGGAGAAATAAAAATGGAAACATGACAAGCAATATAATTGGTTCACTAAAACCTAGCCCAAATTATTGGGCTGCAATTATGAGCCTAACTATAGGCCTCCGTTTACACTTACTTACTGTAATGACCCAAATTTCATAATAAGGCTTAGGACCTTGATTAGGAGGTCGGGAGGGGCATAATTAATTTACTATGCCATTAAATGATTATATGCATGATTTTGTGAGTTATATTACTACATGATGATAAATGCATATTGGGAATAACAGGAATTGGAGGATGTTAATTATAAGGGATAATTACGGCATAAGTACCCAATGTTTGGGTTTTGTACGTGGCATAGACCCAATGTTTATTTTTAGTGGTAAAAGTACCCAAAGTCAGTAAAACTATAATTCCGTCAGCCTCCTCCGTTAGGCAGACACGTGTCACGTTTTTATTGGTCCAAATCATAATTATTTTTAAAATATTATTGAGTTGGACCAATCACGAAGTGACACGTGTTGGTCCAGTCATCACGAAACGGAACCTAACGGAGGAGGGTGACAGAATTACAGTTTTAGTGACTTTGGGTACTTTTGCCACTAAAAATAAACATTGGGTCTATGCCACGTACAAAACCCAAACATTGGGTACTTATGCCGCAAATATTCATAATTATAATTAACGAGATAGACGAGAAATGACAATTTTGCCCTTGGTGGCTTAAAAACGAAATAAATAGCCCTAGGGGCATTTTGGTCATTTTGACCAATGGATATGTTTAAGTGAGGAAGGTTGTGGAATTTGGCAAAGGCAGCAGCAAAGCAGAGGTTCCTCATATCTCTCTCCCGATTCATCTTTCTCTCTCATTTCCAATTGGATTTTTGAAGCCAATCTAAAGAATTCAAGCTTGAGGATTGAAGCTTGAGAGTTTAGGCTTGTGATCAGCAGCTGTAAGGGGCTTAATTCGTGATTGAGGTAAGGTTTCAGTTCAAGTTTCTGGTTCTTGCTCTGTTTTTTAGTTAATTTTTATCTTGAGGTTTTGGTCTTGGATTTGGGTTTGTGTTGGTGTTTTGATTGTGTTTGGACTTGGGTTTTTGATGAGGTTGAGGTGTTGATGAGGTTTTGGGGTTAAATCATAGGTTTGGATGATGTTTAGGTTGGTTTTGAAGCTTGGGGTTCAAAGGAAAGCGCATGGGAGAAAGACCATAATTTTCCTGGTCTGTCAGTGGCACCCCAACGCTAGGCAGAGGAGAGCAAGGGTGCTCTCTGACTTGGGACAGCGCCCCAGCGCTATGTTACTTTCAGCAAGGCCCATTTTTAGGGTATGGGAGGACTTTGAGGGCTCGGGGGATGGTTCCACTACCCCGTTTGGGTGGATTGGAAGTCTCGATAGCACGAGAGTGGTCCCGAGAGCAAGGTTTAGATTATGAATCTTTTATCATTTATTTTATTAATGGGATTTCATATTTGGTTATGACTAGGTGACCGCTAAGGGACCAAAGAATTGGTCGTTCTTAATGGTCATTTTTAACTTATTTCTTGCTCGAACCAGAGGTAAGAAGACTGCACACAGTATGTGACATGCATGGTTATTAATGAGGCATGTTGAATGCTCTATATGTGGACATTGATTGCATATTAAATTCTTAGCAATCTTACTTATCTGTGAATGTTACTGACTTATTAGTCTGAATCGGTAATGGTGTCAGTATTGATTGTGAAGTTGTGACTTATTAGTCAATTTCGACAGTAGTTCTGAGCACTGGTCGTATGATATTGGCTTACGAGTCAAGAACGGTATTAGCGTGTTTAACGCAAGCCAAAAAGATTAGATCTAATCGACATAAGCATTATCATCATAAGCATGAAATGCTTGACCGACCTTAAGTTCGATGAAAACTAAAAGCGTTTGTCTATTCTAAAGGCTAGTTACATAGAGCCAGGGTTATAAGCTCAGGTGACTGACACGTCACATGGCTGGGAGGGCATGGGACCTCAAAGATAGACTTATCAATCATCTAACAGAGATAGACTTATCAGTCATCTACATAAGGATAGACTTATTAGTCATCTACCTCAGAGATAGACTTATTAGTCATCTATACAGAGAGACATATTAGTCATCTACCTCAGAGATAGACTTATCAGTCATCTAACAGGGATAGACTTATCAGTCATCTACACAAAGATAGACTTATTAGTCATCTATACAGAGAGACTTATTAGTCATCTATACAGAGAGACTTATTAGTCATCTACCTCTGAGATAGACTTGTCAGTCATCTAACACAGATAGACTTATCAATCATCTACATAAGGATAGACTTATTAGTCATCTATACAGAGAGACTTATCAGTCATCCAAACAGAGATAGACTTATCAGTCATCTAAACAGAGTATGACTTATTAGTCGTCTATTCAGACAACGACTTATTAGTCATCTATACAGAGAGACTTATTAGTCATCTACCTCAGAGAGACTTATTAGTCATCTACCTCAGAGAGACTTATTAGTCATCTACCTCAGAGCGAGAAACTTATCAGTCATCTACTCAGAGCACAGGGCTCCACTAACATTTATTTGTACCTTCTTGCATGCATGAGTAGGGTTATTACTGCTAGGCATGCCTATTATGATTTAGTAACATGTTATTAACCTTATTTTGTCGCTTAGGTCGGCTGGTTGTAAATATTTTATTGTAATTAACATTTAAATTATATTTTTGGGATCCCAATGTATACAATAAACATTTTAGTGAAACGCTGTATCCTTAACCAAAAATTTTAAACCCTAAACTGTTAATCGTACTTAGTTACACGATTATGGCCAAATGACTCGATTAGCGAGTTTAGCACTGTTTAAATGCACACCGTAACGGTCCCTGGGTAGTAGGGTATTACACTTACACTCTCGTTTTCCTTTTCAAAATAGTGGCACTAAACTTAAACTTCTTATTGCAACTTACTTTTATGTTGCATAAAACTTACTAAGGCATCACATAATTAATCATCATAATATAATGCATGGTCTTATATCATACAATAATTCACCATATCACTATTATGTCATGCATACAAATTTATGATGAAGTGTTAATGTATGTTAATACCACTTACTCACAAAATATTCATATAATGCATACTTTCACATGACATGTAATTCTTGTGTTGCAGTTGAGTATTTTACTTACCTTCTGTCCAAAATATATTTCACCGTGTAACAAGTGGTGTCTTAGGTGTTGATGTGCTTATTGCTTATCCTGAAAATGGCATGAATTTCACATCATAATGATGGAAGTAAGGCATTGAATTATCATTTAAAAATACCCATAAAACATCATATCAAATTTCATATCCAAATCATGCCTAAAATGCATTAAACCACTTAGATCGAACGTTAGATTTATCGTAGACACTTGGAGAAATTTTGACAGAGTTTCCCCTTAATTTTAGCTATCTCCAAATATCATAATCAATCAGTAATCAACATCAAATGACATGCCATAACCACATATCCCAAATACCAACATAATTCATCACAAAGTTATCATATGCCGATTTTGATAAAAATCTTATTTCCAAGATCATCACCCAAATTAAATGAGTCTCCACGTCTATTCAAACATTTATAAACATATCTACCATCTTATAAACTCAATCAAATAACCAATAATCATTTTTTACTCAAAGAACCACAAAAACCTCATAAAACACAAAATTTCACTTACCAAGCAACTTTTCGATGAAAACAATCTCTTCTAACTTTTTTAAACCTCAAACCACTTGGAAACCACCAAGAAATATCTTAAAAAAGATAAAACACCATAGATAAGCTCTCAGAAAAATTCAAAAATATGGTTTAACTTCTGTTATCCCCAAAATTTTAGTTCGATGACGTGACAATCATAAATGACAAGTGGCAATGCACGGTCAGTAAATGGCACATTAATAGTCAATAAATGTATTGGCTCTTTGAAGTTGTGATATTACTGGTCATGAAAATTATTTATCTGGTTTGGAAGTGATTTGACCGATCAGGTAGAATTTTTGTCCAACCGGTAAGATTTTTGACTGACCAGTAAAATGTTCTGGCCGACCAGTCATTTGTTTTGCTAGACCAAAAATGTGTCATGCTAGACTAGAAATATGTCATGCTAGACCAGAGATGTGTCATGCTAGACCAGAGGTGTGCTAGAGAAGTGCTTTGCCTATACCGACCAGAGGTGTGCTAGACGTGCTTGCCTATGTCGACCGGTGAGTTGTCTTGGCCAATCAGTCACTTCGGGAATGGATTTGGTTGGTCTACGGATCAAAATCTCAGAAGTTACCATCTAGTGACTCTTCAGAAAAGCCTCAGTAACAGCTTCAACCCGAATCATTCTCAACTGCCGTGGGAATCTCTCAGATATCCCGGAATAATAGCTATATTCTTGTAATTTAAATTCATTTATATTTTATTAATTAAAGTTTTTTTGAAGAACCAAGGACCCGGTCAAAGGGATATATCTGATGTACGATCCATGAGCCTATAAATAAATGGCTCATGACATCACTTATGGGGATTTGATCTTTTGAGACTGAGAAAAACTCTCTAGTTTTGAGACTTTGGGATTGTTACTTGGGGCATTATTGGGGCATTTTCTAAGAGAGATTAGAGAGAGAAAGCTTGTATTCTTTAGAGAGAGAAACTCTGTATTTTTCTACTTACACTTAAGAAACTCAGTTGACACAAGTTCATCTGATCTTAAGTGTAGATCTATATATCACAACTCTAAGTGGATTAGGCTATTACCAATAAATTGGGGCTGAACCACTATAAAATTATCAGTGTCGTATTTTCTCTTGAAGGTTTACTGTAGTTATGACGTCTATTCGTCGTTGGCCAAAATCGTGGTCAACATTTTGGTGCTTACATTGAGAGCCTGAAGAGAAGAAACACGCGGCTATCATATCAAGATGGCGCCCAAGAATACCAATGTGGCATTCAAAAAGTCAGGCACGTCAAAAGAGCCTGCTATATCAGAAGGTCCTAGACCGCAGAACCCAGAGACTGAGCCCAGGGTCTTTCTCGAGGAGACCACCCCAGAAGTTGAACAACTCCAGGAAGCAATAGGCGATTTCCAAGAGGAGATGATGCAATTCAATGCTCGACAGGAGTCTTTCGCTGAAGAGATGGCCAGGCAGAGAGTTCCGTTAGAGCAGCAAATGCGCGACATGGAGGCCAGAAGCAAAGAGATCAGACAACGACAGGAGGAAGTCGACCAGAGACATCGTGAAGCAGCACTTGCTCTAGAAGCGGCTACCCAATTAGCCCAATCCAATGCTCAAGCCGCGGCACAAGCAGCCACCCAGGGAGCAAGAAATAATAATGCTGGTCAGAGGACCACTGACAGAGCCAATTCTCGGGGACCGGACAGAAGCAGGAGTAACCCCCATGGTCGGGAAGATGATGGGGTCTGATCCAAAACTGCCTCGACGCAAAGAACTCTAGAACCCCCTCCAGGAGCCACTGATAAGAAACGTCTAGATCAGGGAGTCACCAGTCGGGCAGTAAAAAGACTCCACCCAGGCAGGATCAGACCAGGACTCCTCGAGATAAGAGAACTTCACAGTTCAAAAATGGGCATGGTCGTGATGAGGCTAATAGTCATCACACCGACCAGTCAAAGGATAAAGAAGACAACAACCCACAAGGAGGAAAAGACTGCCCGGGACGTACCGAAAAGCCTCCACTGCACCCCGGCCAGCAGCGTAGTGGGAGAGAGCAAGTCCCGCGTAGTAAGCCCTCTGAAAAATAAAAAAAGTACGGTGTTCGATCGGGCAGGAGAGCATGCTTCCCGAAAGGATCAAAGGGACGTTATCACCAACAAGAGGAGGATCGTCCCGATCGAAGGGCAAAATCTAAACCGCCCTGCCAGTCAAGTAGAAATACTTGACGATAGTGCACCAGATGGTAATGCCCGACCAGACGGTCAAGACCTTGGAACTTCGTCAATTGCACCAGCCATCCAAGCCCAGCTTGACGTGCTAACGGCTGCAGTGCAAGGTTTGTCAAAACGACCTTCCGGGATGGATGCGATAGACCACCGGAGTGGCAGCCCATTTTGTGCCCGGATTAGAGCAGCCCAGCTATCGAAAAAATATAAAGCACCGGTGCTGACGGTATACACAGAAAAGGCAAATCCCATTAGACATGTTGGGAAATTTGAGGACCAGATGGAACTGTTCGGGGTAAGTGACGATTATCGGTGTAGAGTTTTCCTGACTACTTTGTCAGATACTGCCCAGGAATGGTATTGGAAGTGTAAGCCAAACTCCATTACCTCTTGGGAAGCATTCAGGAAGGAGTTTTGTAAACAATTCAGTGCTGCTCAGACTCCACCAGTTTATGCCAACCATTTGGCTGATATCAAACAAGGGAAGGATGAATCTCTAAAGAATTATATACAAAGATTCATGAGAGAAGTCAATAGAGCAGCTGTTGTCGGAGACAAGGGGAAGATGGTTGCAATATCCTCTGGGATAACTTATCGGAGCCCCTTGTGGGATAGTATACATCGCAATCCAATCTCAACACTCCAAAAATTTCTTGACCGAGAAGACAAGTATATGAAATTGGATGATGCAATCGAGAAAGAGGAGAATGGCATAAACAATCCAGGCGGATCAACTGACCCTCCTAAGAATGGTGGAAAGAAACGTGGGAATAACAGGTCCGACCACCATGAAGAAAAGAAGGCTAAGTCGAGTTTAAACGAAAAGCCAACCAAGTATGAGCCTCAGTTCACTAATTACACCACTCTCTCGACTAGCTGAGAGGAAATATATCTTGCTAGTCATGAAGAGGTTCCCTACAAGAAACCTCCACCCATCAGGAAAGAGATGAGTAAGAGAGACATGAATAAGTTTTGTCATTTCCATGGAGATTATGGTCACGACACGAATGAATGCAATCACTTCAAGGACGAGATAGAATTTCTTCTCCGGTCGTGCAAGTTGAGAAAGTACCGGGCAGAGACACCTCAAGGAGAAGGAGGCAGCAACAATTCTGGGTTCAAACGACAAAGATCTCCACCCTTGCAACCTGGACCTATGGACTTTACCTTAGACACTATATGTGGAGGTCCACACTACTTGGCTGAGGATAATAACAAAGCAAGGGGAGAGGTATGCCCAGATACTTTGACATGAGCTAGAGTGCTAGGATCAGATTGGGTGAACGAAGCTTGATCAATAACCATTGGAATGGCGAGCATCGGAGGATATATTATCACTAAATACCGCTTTCAGAGTGGTAGTTTAATTTCAAGTTGTTTAACTTGTTATTTAAATTTGGTTTATGAGCTGATTATTTGCTAACCAGTCATTTATTTTCGAACAATTTTTGTTGTTTAAGACTCGTTATTAGACACGTTTTGTCCTTTTTTTCGAGTAATAAAAGAGACTACGCTCATCGTGGTCGATTCTTGCTACAAATGTGCATGTGTGTTAATTATTCGAACAGTGTTCAATTGGTCGGTAAAATCGGACAGTGTTCAACTAGTCGATACGTTCAAACAGTGTTCAACTGCTCAAATATTTTCCATATATTCTATATGTTTCACGAGTAATTATGTAATGCCCTGAATTCTCTGATGTGGTTTAGTGGCGGTTTAGTAGGCCGGGAAGGCCATAACTGTTTAATTACGCCATTAAATGAATATATGCATGTTTATGTGAATTATATTATAATATGATGTTATATGCATGCATGTGGGTCCACATTTGGAATAATATGACGTTTTGATAATTTGGCCCATTGAGGGTAAATTTGTGTATTTGGGTGCATGATGTGATTTGTGAATGAGATTCCATTATTATGGAGATATATTCGAGCTATTTGGCATGAGACGATCCTATTTAGTGGATTAGCGGTTTTGTCATAACGGGGTCAATTATTGGGTAATAAGAATGTTTATTTGATGATAAATTGGGAGTTATTGAGATTAGGGTGAAATTCTGGAAGTTTTGACTATAATGTCCCCGGGGAGGTTTTTGGGACCCCGAGCACTAGGTTTTATTTGAGGTTACTTAAGCTTGAAGTAGCTTGTCAGATAGAACGTACGTTAGAAAACCTCTCGTTCTTCCCCGTTAGTTCATTTTCACCGTTCGAAGCGTTTTTGAAGATATCTTGAGTTCTAGGAGTCAGAATCAGGCGAGGATTGAGGCATAGCAATCCTAGGAAAGATTAGAAGCTTCTTGACCGAATGATTTGACGAGAAAAAACCCAATCGAAGGTAATCTAAGTTTAAAGTTTTGAGTTTTTAGAGTTTCTAAACTTTGAATTGGACTTTGTGAATCATTGATTTTTTGGCTCGGTTGAACCTTGGGTTTTGATGGTTTTGGAGCATTGGGAAGCTTGGGAACTTTGCTTTGATAATTTGGTAATGTTTAGGCATGATTTTGGAGGCTTTGGGATGTTGGAGGACGATTTGGGCGTGTTCTGGGTTGGGTGCCGCGGCTCTGTTCTTGGAGAGTCGCGGCCCTTGCTTGAAGAAGCAGGTGGGGAAGTTGTGCCTGCTAGGCGCTGCGGCCCTTGTTTCAGAGGTGACTGGGGACCGCGGCCCTTGATGCCAGGGCCGCAGCCTTTGAGCAAGGTTGAGCCCGTTTGAGTGTTTTGGCCCCGGGAACATGGTTTTAGGCCTCAGGATCACTCCTACTACCCGGATTAGTGGGGATTGATGTCTCGGAGGATAGATATTGGTTTGGGAACCCTTGATTATCATTTTATTGATGATATCCTATATTGTGTTGTGATTAGGTGACCGCTAAAGGACTAAAAGCTAGACTGTTCTCAAGGGTTGTTCTTCTAATCATTCTAGCTCGAATCTGAGGTACGAAAACTGCACCCCGTATGTGACATGCATGACTATTCTTGAGGTATGTTGATTGTGTAAATGTGGACATGGATTGATTATTGAATGCTTAGTGAACCTTGCTCACTTGTGCATGGTACTGACTCATTAGTCAGAAGTGGCAAAGGTATCAGTATCAACTGTGAAGCTGTGACTCATTAGTCAGGTTCGGCAATGGTTCTGGGCACTGGTCACACGGTACTGACTCATAAGTCAGGACGGCCTTAGCGTGTTCAACGCAAGCCAATAAAGATTAGATCTAATCGATATCTGCATTGGATGACTCAAAGAGCATTAATGCCGGAGCGACCTTAAGTTCGATGAATATTATAAGCGCTTGTGTGACTTACCTATTAGTCACTGGCTAGTGGCTTACCTAGCAACTTACCTATCACTCTCTCGTCTGTTTAAGGCTAGTGGATTACCTAGCAGCCACTCTTCTGTTTGAGTTAGAGGCTTACCTATCAGTCTATTGTCTTATTAAGGCTAGTGGCTTACCTAGCAGCCACTTTTCTGTTTAAATTAGTGACTTGCTTGTCAGTCACCCAGTATGATTTTTCTAGAACCTCAAGTGATATTCACTTATCTGTTTAAGAGCTATAAGCTCTGTGTGATCATAATGATAATCATTTGATAATGTTTACATACAATACTGTGTTTTCTTGCTGGACTTTGGCTCATGGGTGCTATGTGGTGCAGGTAAAGGGAAAGAAAAGCTCACCCAACCTTGAGTGGAGAGCTTAGGTGGTGATGTGTACATATGCGGCCGCTTGACCACCACGGCCAAGGAGTTCTCAGAGAAACTAGGGGGTTTACCCTATTTTTGCCGCTTAGGTCGGCGGGTTTGTAATTTTGAAACAATAATGACTTTTTTTTTAGTTGTAAATAACTTGTAAATGTTCTTGTGGGCCCATGAACAGTTTTATGTATTAAATAAAACATATCATTTCCTTTTTGTTGGTTTTTCACCTTAGCCTGTTAATAACACTTAGAACACGTTTTTAACCAAAGGACTCGGGTAGCGGGTCAAATTTCCGGTTCACCGTAACGGTTCTGGGATAACCAGGGCGTTACAAATTAACTGCTCGAACAGATACGGTCAAGTAGCAAGTGACTAAGGATCTTTCAACCCTCGATCACTTGGGGGGCACATGGGGTATACTGGTAAATAATTTAACACAGGAAATAATAGCACGAGTTAAGATATCTGTTTTTAGGCTAATTTGTAAATTTTCGAAGTCCAAAAAGGGCATTAAGCTAACTTGTTTGACAAAAATTAAGTAACTTGGAATTTTTTAAAATTTCAAGTTAGAAGCAGATATTCGTGTGATAATAAACATTATGTTCATAAAATGTTAGAGCAATAAGAGTGTGAGAAAGTATACTTAGTAGGGACTTATGAAATGTCTAGAATTTCTAAGTTAGAAAACTAAGTATTCATGTGACAATATAAGGCATACATCAGAGTGACTTTACTATTCACAAAAAACTTATAATGTTTTAAGTCTAAAAAGACTTAGCATGTTTCAAGTTAGCGAAGAAAACTAAAGTATAAATGGCAACATCTTAACCATACAAGAAAAATATCAAAGTTACTTAGCAGCAGTTGTCTTCACAAAAGTATAAGAAAAAAGAGTACACTACTAGCCAGATCAAAGTTTAGCTGGTCAGGTGTAAAGTTTTCCTGGTCAGGAGAACAGATACAACTTCCCTGGTCGGCTGAGCACGTTTCACTGGTTGAGTAGGAAACTTTGTTGATGGATAGGAAGCTCTCAGGTCAGCTAAGAGTGTCTATTGGTCGGATAAACTAGACCCTGACTGGTTAACACCATCGTCAACATCCAGGACCTTCTCTGGTCGGAGTGATAGAGCAGGAGAGGCAGGCACATCAATCTTTGCCTGGGCTTCCACCAATTGATCATTCAAGACCTTGACCAGCTCATTATAGTCTACTGCTCGGTGTTGAGCATGACTAACAGTGATGAGTCCCTAGAGTGAACCAAACAAACATAAGTCAATCAATGCTAAGAAAAAATATTTACTACCCAGTAAAATATTTTCTAAGTAGTAAAAATATTTTTTATTCCCCAGATAAACATGTATGAGGGCAACAATAATAAGCAAAAAAATGTTGGTGCCTAAAAAGCATGAACCATTTTTTTTACAAGTCCAAAGACTTATGAGCGTGCGCGTTCGAGCGGATGGGGGCATGTATCCGATTGGTGGGTGTGTGCGTCCGAGCGGATGGGCATGTCCAATTGGTGGGCGTGTGCATCTGAGCAGCTGGGTCGTGCATCCAAGAGGCCTATTGCATCCGAGGAGGCCACGCCAAAGAGCCCGATGCTTCCGAGGGTCCGCGTCCGAGGGCTGCCATCCAAGAAGCCTGGTGCGTCCGAGGAGACTGGTACTTCCGAGGGTCCGCGTCCGAGGGCTGCCATCCAAGAAGCCAACGAGAGGTGTCCGAGGAGACATTGGCTAGCCATTCGAGCAGGCACACGCCCAAGCGGCTGGGCCGTGCGTCCGAGGAGCTGGAAAAGTGTCCGATCGGCTGGGCGCTGGTCCGAGTAGATGGCGTGCATCTGAGCTCTTCTTGTGGTGTCCGAACAGATGGAAGAGTGTCAGAGTGATGGTGCCCTGGTGTCCGAGTGATGGTGCCATTACATTCGAGCAGATGGTGGCATACCCGAGCGGCTTGGGGGGCATGTTTATGGTGCCCTTGGTGATTCTCAAAGAAGATGACCGATCGGCCATATACATGCTTTCCCAATAAATTATTTTCGAGGGGACAACAAATCTCAAGGGCATAGGACACAAACATGTTTTTCTTACTCATGGGGTACTACAATAAGATCAAAAAATGGAATTTGAAGAATTCATAAGAAAAGTTCAACCGTGGGTTTACTACAAAAGTGAAAGTTACTGATCTGATGGAAGCTTTTGGATGACCTCAAAAACATTTTGCTAGAGAAAAATTTTATCATACGAGTAAATCATATAATAAACTTTGGGGGAGCAAATGTTATCCCCGAAATTTCAGTTCAATGACGTGGCAATCAAAAGTGACAAGTGGCAATGCATGGTCAGTAAATGGCACATTAATAGTCAATAAATGTATTGGCTCTTCGGAGTTGTGATATTACTGGTCATGAAAATTATTTATCTGGTTTGGAAGTGATTTGGCTGACCAGGTAGAATTTTTGTCCGACCGGTAAAGATTTTTGACTGACCAGTAAAATGTTCTGGCCGACCAGTGGAGTATTTTGGCCGACCAGTCATTTGTTTTGCTAGACCAAAAATGTGTCATGCTAGACTAGAAATATGTCATGCTAGACCAGAGATGTGTCATGCTAGACCAGAGGTGTGCTAGAGGAGTGCTTTGCCTATACCGACCAGAGGTGTGCTAGAGGTGCTTGCCTATGTTGACCGGTGAGTTGTCTTGGCCGATCAGTCACTTCGGGGATGGATTTGGTTGGTCCACGGATCAGAATCTCAGATGTTACCATCTAGTGATTCTTCAGAAAAGCCTCAGTAACAGCTTCAACCCGAATCATTCTCAACTGCCGCGAGAATCTCTAAGATATCCCAGAATAATAGCTATATTATTGTAATTTAAATTCATTTATATTTTATTAATTAAAGTCTGTTAGAAGAACCAAGGACCCGGTCAAAGGGATATATCTGATGTACGATCCATGAGCCTATAAATAAATGGCTCATGGCATCATTTATGGGGATCTGATCTTTTGAGACTGAAAAAAACTCTCTAGTTTTGAGACTTTGGGCATTCTTTAGGAATTTTCTAAGAGAGATTAGAGAGAGAAAGATTGTATTCTTTAGAGAGAGAAACTCTGTATTTTTCTACTTACACTTGAGAAACTCAGTTGACACAAGTTCATCTGATCTTAAGTGTAGATCTATATATCACAACTCCAATTGGATAGCTATTACCAATAAATTGGGGCTGAACCACTATAAAATTATCAGTGTCGTATTTTCTCTTGAAGATTTACTATAGTTTTGACGTCTATTCGTCATTGGCCAAAATCGCAGTCAACAACTTCCAAGTACAAGAACTTACCATAAAAATGTCATAACTAAGCTTAATCCACTTCTTTAGATTTTATTTCACTTTGATCTCCTTAGAATCTCTTCAAGCCAGCCAATAAATGGTTTTTGGTTTTCTTTTCTCTTTGTTTTTCAGAGTCTTGGTCGTGGAAAGTGATAAGGTTGATGGCAATCCTTTATTTTCAATGACTTGGCCTTATTGTATTAAAATTTGACACCTTTCACCTTATCATTTCACTTTTTGACTTATGAAAACCTTATCACTTCAATAATTTCGACTTATTCATATGCTAGGCCTATTCTCCTTATGTGTGAAACACTCAAACCAAACCTTAGATCCATATGAGTTCATACCCAATAGTTATGCTTACCCGATTGAGCGTAGCGCACTTATGCTAAGCTCGTTTTGACTTTGCGTCAACACCACTGATTATGTATAACTCCCATCATGACTTGATGATAACTCTACAAAATAGAGTTATTTCACCACATTTTTTATTCTAATTGTTGCTTAGTCTTTGAGTTTTTAATTAATTTATTAAGCTTTTAAGTAATTTTGAATTTATTGGTTTATTTTGATTTTATATATTTTTGTATGTTTTTATATTTATTTTGTTGTAAAATGTTGTAGTTAATTATTTGAATTATTATTGTTTAATTTGAGGTAAAAAAATGTTGTATTATTGAACTTAAATGTTAAATATAAATTGAGTTATAATTAATATTTTCAAATAATTAACTTGATTTATTTTATAGTTGAAAATATTTTATTATGATTCATTTTATGTTTATTGTGTAGGGAATTTATTACATTTTTGGGCTTTGAAAAGTATGGAAAAAAAAATGGCAAAACTGGAAAGAGAAGCTACCTAGGCCCGAAGCCCAGCCCAGCCCAGGCCCACGCTCCCAACAACTGCCTCCAGTCCCAACCCGTGCGGCCCACCTGCCACCAGCAGCCATCCTAGGCCCACTCAGGCCTCCTGCCCAGCCGAAGTCCCAGGCCCACTCAGGCCTCCTCCCGGCCAGCCAACCCCTTCGGCCCAACCTTCCAGCCCACTTGACCCAGCCTCCCAAAGCCTCCTGCCCAGCCGACTGCCACACCCACCAAGCCACCAACAATTTCCCTTAGCCCATCATTTGTCCCCTTGTCCTTGTCCCTAAAATGCCATTTTTACCCAATTTTTCTACAACATTTTACTCAAAAATCATCATTACTCCTACAATTTACCTCTATTTTCCATATTATAACTAATTTAATTAATCTAATAAATTTAATTAATTATTTTAATAATCTCATTTTGGCTATAAATATGTAATTTCAAGACTATTTTATGTGCTTAATTTTTTGTTGCCATCTTCTTTCTACCATTCTCTCTTCCATTTTGGTGTTTTTCAAGAGCATTTTCAAGTATGTATTTTATTTATTTTGTAATTTATATTCTAGTTATGTGCTTCTAATCTTTTTCATAAGATTATTAAGATCATGATGAAGCAACTTGTAACTAGATAATATTTATGTTGTATGTTGATTTCCCTTGTAATGCAACAAAGTTTATGGATTTTTCTTCTTCATATATGTCTTTTATCTTTAATATCTCATAATTTGGATTGTTAGATAATATTGCACTTTGTTCTTCATTTTGCAAAACATAATATTCTTTGTGTAAGATGTGTCATTAAAATGTATACATCCAATGCTTAGAACAAAAATATTATGTTTTGCCTTATAAATAATGTTATTTGATTTTTTGTTATTTCATTAGGTTGATTCACATTAAATACTTTTAAATTATACTTTTTTGAAAAGTGAAGAAAAATCCTATCTTTTTAGAAATAGTTTGTGCTTAAAATTATAAATCTATTTGGAAAATGATAGTTTTACTATCACTAAAACTTAAGAATCAATATACTAATAAGTATTATTAAACTTACATTTTGTGGATTCTAGTATCTTAATAATCTTTCATTTTAATACTTATTTTCAAATCATTATTGGTTTATTTTCATTATCTTAAATAGCTTTATTTTAAATATTTTATTTTATGTTCATGACATTAAATCTCATTAATCTTTGGAGTTAGGTTAGAATTTATTAATTTTTGTTTAAAATAGTTTCTTTTTTTATTTTAGACAACTCCTTTGATTTCGATCTCATGCTTACACGAACACTATACTTCATATACGATTCATGCGCTTGCGAGTTATAAATTTTTAAAACATACTCATTTTGGGTCAATCACTTGATCTAATGGTTCTAAAACCATTTTTACTTCATCAATGAGACCTTAATCATATCTCAATTATATTTGGTAAATCCACTAATACTTAATTTTACACTGAAATACTAGTAGTCGACATTGTACTATTTTTCACCGCTTAACATATTTTGCATTCTATATCTCACTTTTCTCACTTGATTTCATGTCTTGTCCATATTTTCCATCATTTCTTATATCTCGAGCACATCAAACACCCATAAAAGATAACTCAAACATCACAAGGTTAATAATATTGAACATACACATAGACATCATAATATCATATACACAACTTTTATACTTATACATGAAAACACTTATAAGAATATGCATATGCTCAAATTACACATATTGCATGATATGTAATGCAATGCAATCATGTGATTATTAGCTATATTATATAAAAATAATGTGGGTGCTACGAAAAGATTAATGAAAATGACATTATTGTCAAAATTATACAAAATGACATATATTTGGGATACCTATTAAATTTGTCATATAGATGAAATAGGGTATACTATTAAGCATATACCGTGAAATTTCCAAACTAGGATGACTTGTTATTCAAAAGTTGATTCTTTATTAGGTGATGTTACTTTTTTAGTTGTTATGGTGTTAGACAATTTTATTTTTAATTGGTATTATTTTTATTTTTTAATAATATAATTATATATCATATATTATACAATATACATTTATAATGTATTAGTGTTAATTTTTTTGATAGAAAAATATTAGAGTACTTTAATAAACCCTTAGTATACTTATTAATGTTAATTTTTTTCGGACAAAAATATTATTTTTAACAATTTTCATTGTTTGAGGGGTATTTTTACCAAGATGTCATAATTTAGGGGGAAAAAGTCTGCAAGTGTTATAGTTCATGAGAAAAATGCTATGTTGATTTGCCACATCAGCCAACCGTTAAATATTTTGGACGAAATGTAACAAAATGATGTATTTTCAATAGTTTCTATAGTCCAAGGATATTTTTTATCCAAACAAAAAATTTTGAGGGCAAGAGTCTACATGTATTATAATTTGGGAAAAAAAGCCTTTTTATCCTTAGTTACAAAATTAGGTCATTCACATCAATTTCTCTATATTATAATATTATGATAATTTTGTAGGTCAAATAATATATTTGAAAAAAATAGTTTTAAAAAAATGAAGGATGTATTTAAAACCAATAAAAATAATTTAAAAAGAACACACAAAAAAGAAAAAAGAAATTACATGCAGTACCCAAATCTAGTTAGCCCCTTCTATTTTAACCCAGAATTTTAAAACTATTAATGAATACTCACTTTTCTAATTACATTGTCTATTTTATCATTTGTAGGTTTTGAAATATAAAGCACAATCATTTGAAATATAAAACACCAGGTTTTGAAATGTAAACTACAAGCCAAAAATGTAAACTAATATAAATTATAAAAAAAAAATATGTAACTTTATAATCAATGAAAGATAAAAGTGGATAGTTTTCAAAAAAATCCCCAAAAAAAAGAAGGTACAGTGTAACTTATGATTCAAATTGTGTATTTGTGTTTGTTAAAAATAAATTGTGTATTTGGGCTACATTAAGCATAGGCCCAATTATTATTTGGGCGTGGCCCAATTATTACACACCGGCGCATTTTAGTAGTCGTCGTCTTTTATCCCGAAACGTTGTTCCTCGCACTTTCTTTTCTCCTCGCTCAGTGCTCAGGTCTAAACTCGAGAGAGATGATTTCTTTTCAGTTGCCAATAAAATTTAGGGCTCTAGGTTTTTATTCATGAATTTGGAATGCGATTAAATCGAGGATATTTTGGCGAGTTTTTTTTTTTTTACAATTTTCAATTCAGCTTGAGCTTTTTCTATGAGGTAAGAATCATAATCTTGTATTGTTATGTTTGAACTTGAATAAATAATCATTTAATGATTTTTTTTTCTGACACGAGTATGCTAATTCAATAAATAAAAGTAGTTTTTAATTTTTATTTTTTATGATTTACTTATTTGATAGGTGTGATAAGAAAAATGGTTCTTTGAGAATTTTAAATTGAGGGTTTGGTTTTGTTTCTCTTTCTGATTTTAGGTTATGAGATAGAAGATTTGATGGCCTTGTTGATCTAGGTCAGAATTGAATAATCCTCTTGAAATCAGGGTGACAAAAGTTACTGGGTGCTGGTGTTGATTCATGGAGATGAATGAATGAATTGCAGTTTGGATGTCGAGGGTAAAAAGTTTTTTAGGGTTATAATTTTTTGTTAGGATTTGGTGTTCACCTCGAGTGTTTTGGTGGGCCTACTCAATTTTCGAGCTTTACATGGATGACACCGAAGATGATGCAAGGTACCCACCAAATCCTTATGGGGGAAACCACCATCAGGGCTATGGTTCTTCCCATCGCCAAAAGCTCCCTGTTCAGAGTGGTCCATATTCTAGACCAGTTGGTGATCAGTATGTTGATGAGGACGATGAAGAGGAAGATGAAGATGACGAACTAGGAGAGGAAGAAGATGACAACGACAATGGTCAAAATAATGGGTATCCACCAGTGGACAAAAATGTTGGTGACGATGAAGACAATGACGATGATGATGTCGAGGAGGAGCATGAGGATGAGGAGGACGACGAGAATGATGAGGCTGAGGATGAAGATCATGATAAACGACAAGGTTATGGTAGAAAGAATGACGATGAAGATTTGCAGAGACACCCCAAAAAGCGAAAGTTGATAAGTTTAGTTTCGAGTTATGAGTTTGCTCCTCGTGTGCCATCAGCACCACCATCAGCTGCAACGGCCTCTACGGCAAGAGTATCATTTGGTGGTCGGAGTTCACTCACAGATTGGACAGAGAGGGAAACGTTTGTTCTGTTAGATGCTTGGGGCGAACGCTTTCTTCAACGTGGAAAGAAGAGCCTTCGGTCTGAGGAATGGCAAGAGGTTGCAGAGAAAGTATCTGAGGTGTCAAAGATTGATAGGACAGATACCCAATGTCGCAATCGTCTTGATACCTTGAAGAAGAAGTACAAAAAAGAGAAGGCTAACTCAAGTATGGGTGGAACTAGCAAATGGAGTTATTTCAAAAAGATGGATCTTTTATTATCGACTGCTAATCAGCAGCCTGGACTTTCTTGTGGGATGGATTCGGGAGAGTATGTTTTCATGAATCCCAGGGTGTATTTGAACTGTGCTAATGGGTTAGATGAAATGAGGGATAGTCCCGGGAACTCAGAATCCGAAGGAAGTGATGACTCAGATGGGCTTCCGCCAAAAAAGAGAAGATCTGGAAGGGACAACGACTGCGATGAAGGGTCTTCATTTGGATTGCTTGCTAATACTATCCATAAATTTGGGGAGATATATGAGAAGATAGAAGACAGTAAAAGACAGCAGATGGCCGAGCTAGAGAAGATGAGAATGGATTTCCAAAGAGATTTGGAGGTGCAGAGAAGGCAGATCATTGAGAGAGCACAGGCTGAGATTGAGAAGATACAGCAAGGTGGTGATGATGATGATGATGAGGAGATTGACGACTCTGCTGAGAATGCCAGTGGGTGATGTATCATTTTATAGTTTCAGTTAGCATGTTACTTAATATTTGAGAGCCTTTTGGCCCCCCATTTTATTTTCTGAGGCAATAAATATTGTTAATGCTATGAAGATTGTTAATGTTGTGTCTAGTATGGTACAATAACTATTTCATGGTTCACTTAGCTTTCTAATTTCTTTTAAGTGAGATTGGTTGCCACTTGCCATCGGCTGCGTCAATTTCTTTCAGGGAGCACAATTTTCATCAGAAGCTCATTTTACACAACCTCAAATGAGTATTTGTCTGAGTTTAGTATGAATGGATAGATCAATTGGTTTAAGTTATTCAGTTTTCTTTTTCCTAGTTTTTATACGATTGAGTGCAAACGCATCAAAGGAAATTATTTGTTAACTATGCCAACCATTTAGGAATTGAGAAAGTGGGAAAGGCGACATTGATTCGTCAAGGATGATTATGAAGTGAGTAGACCATGCACATGTATAGAGGCATATTGGAACTCATTGCAATGCAGTATTACATTTCATTTGAAAAACGAAATAAATAGTTCTAGAAGGGAAAAAAATATACCAAATATAACGATGAGACTCATGAGCGACAGCACAAAGACACTTAGGAAAAAGTAAAGGTCTGATCCCCTTCATCCCAAACAACAAAGGAGCAGACAAAAGTAAAAAAAAAATAAGTAACAAATCTCTCTTAAAAACCCCCCTAAAAAAAATCCGGATTCCAGAGACCCACTTAATAGTAGTAAAACCTGGAAGATCACCAAATAAAATTGGCTTTACATATGATGAAGTCTGACATGCCACCAACCATCCATTTGATCCCCTTACCGTTGTTAGCCCCACCATAATAAGTGTCTCAGGCAGAAAGGAGAAAGTGTTTCTTATACATGGGAAACGATTTCTTTGCAGCATAAAAATCATGAAAATGGCAAAACACTAATCTACAGAACTATGCAGAAGTTGGGGTAGCTTCGGTCTCCATTGGCTCAGCTGGGGCCGGAGGTGCTTCTCCGGACTCGGCTGCTGTCTCGGCACTATTGGCATTATTGGAACTAGCATGAGCATCACCACCACGAGGTTGCTGCTCACTGCCCTGGGGAGGTGGGGTTGGTGGTGCCTCTGGGGTAGCTGGCTTGGCAGGAGCTGGTTTAGGCTTCATCATTATGGGCCTACAGAATCTGCTCGCACAAAACAGGGAATATTAATAACAAGATTAACTGAATCATATAAACAATCACTGGCGGAAAATATTGCAGCAATATAAGCCTTTCAAATGCAATTATGCATAGAACACTAGACTTCATTCTCACCAGTTCGACCTAATTAATCACTGAAATATTCCAGGATTTTCATCACAACATGGATAAAAGTAAAAACCAAGAGCGCAAGGATAGTAAATTACCTGTCAAGTGCTTCAGCCTTCTTCCTTACATCAGCGTACAATAGGACTGGAGACGCATATTTTGGAAGTGAATCCTGCTGCTGCTTCTTCTCTCTTAACCAGGCCTCGGCCTCGACACACTCGTTCAAGACCTTTACCAAGACAAGTAGAAGAAGAGTTTTCAGATTAATGCTCAAAGATTCAAGACAACGTACAAGAACAGGGAAATCTAACTACCTTCTGTTTCTCGGATAAATCAATATGATCAAATTTGGGATCGGTTGATACAGCTGCTTCTCTGTAACTATTAACACAATAAACTAGTTGATCAACCACAGCTCCCCTCTCTGTGTGCTCCTTGTATCGTTCTTCAATGGGGTCACCTTGCTGCAAATTTTACAAGTAAGCGATCAGACATTTAGACTTGCAGTGAAGTATAAAAATTAACTTAAATTAATTTAAAAAGAGTGAAACAGACACTAAGCTGGTTCTCCAAGAAAGACTTACCTTCTTCAGCTCCTCAAGCTTTGCAATGTAAACACCTTTAGTTTCATCTTCACCATCTTCATATAACCAGTCCTCTACAACCTGAAGCTTGTTAATAAGCTCTTCCTTCTCTGAAGGGGTGACAAATTCCTCATACTTGTCATTAAGCTGGAGAAGCAAAAGATATTTGTTAGCTCAAACAAAATCCAGAGAATGCAGAAACAATATGATGTAGTACATGTGCATTTCCATACCTTGTTTCTCATATCATAGACGTATGCCTCAACGGCATTTTTCTTGTCTTTTGTCTCTTCCATTACACGATCTTGTAAAGCCATTTCAAATTCCTTCTCTACTGCTTTTTCCAGGTCAGCTGGACTCATTCCTCCATAAACAAACTCCACAACAGGAATATTTGTTTTCTTCACCTTCCTCTTTGGAGCATCAACCTGCACAAACAAGCAATAGTTATGAAAGAAGCCAAGTTGTTACACAAGCAGAAGGTATATACTAGGATAATCGCACGGGTGACACCAAGGTAAAAACAATTCCCCATATATTTAATTAAACATTCAACAAGGAAAGATGCTCTTTTATACGCACACAGAAACAACCATTCTCTTCTCTGCCACTGATCTAACCTTTCTCACAGTACAATATATTTTACTCGAAGTTCAAGGTGAAAGGAACATATTTGTCTATGTCACTGAGTGCTTCATAGATAATGCCAATCGAGGACTCAACATAAATTACTTATCACATATCACAGATTTTGAAATAAAAAAATAAAGAAAAATAATAAAATTGGAAATTCATGAAGATGAATAACATTGTACCTTGGTATCTGTTTCCATCTGGACAGGCTTGTCTCCCGACTCAGGAACACCATTTTCAGCACCAGAAGCATCAGTAGTTCCCTTGGCATCTTGCATATTCACATCAGCTTCAGTGGAACTAGGGGGAACAGTATCACTGGAAGCTTCATCAGTCTCCATCTTGTTAGCTTCTTTAGGTGCTTCCTTTGAGACGGGAACTTCAACCTCTTCCTCCTCCAAAAGCTAAAACAAGTCAAAGTGAATATACAAAGTCCGAAAACTTATTAAGTACGATTAAATCCAGAAGATCAATTTTAGACTTACTGTTGCTGACTCTACAGAGACAATTCCATGCAGGTTCAAGCGAGCCTTGACCTTCAATTTTGAGCGTTCACCTCTTGCACATTGGAAAGGACCAATCTATACGCACAAACATCACCCACGCCAATATAATCAACCAAACAAAACCTTTAAACCCTATCCTAAGCAGCTAACTCACAGGATAAATTTTAATATTAAGAGTTTGAAGACTTACAGTGTAAGTGCTGATCTTAGCAGGCGCCTGCAAGTCAGTGGCATCAGCATACTGCACATCAACTGAGAAAGTACCTGATCGATAAAATGTCAGAGCCTTAATACTTGGCAGTGGATTTCCTTTGGGAAACACAACTGTACTTTGTTGATTTTCAGCCCCTCCATTCTGGGCATCTGGGGCAGAGCCCTTCCACGACAAAGCAATTGAGAAGGGGAAGCTCTCGTTCACCTTCAGATTAAAACAAAAGTGAGATACTTAACATCACAAGAAGGCAATTGAAAGAAAATAAATAATTCCCGAATGCATCAACCAAAGCATAAATTATGGGTGGCAAAGCAAAAACTAAATAGCACACCACACCATTTGTTACAAAGCCCAGGAAAGGAAATATACCTGAAACTCGCGCACTTTAAAGGTCGGGCTAAGAATAGCACATTCCAAGGCACAGCCCCTGGCAACACACTCACTTGCATTCATTGTTCGCCTAGGCTCCTTCTTGAAGAACTCTGTCAAAATTTTCACCATAGCAGGAACACGAGAGCCTGAACCAACCACCTCAACAGTATGGATGTTATCCACTGTAAGACCAGCATCGGCAAGAGCCTTTTCCAGTGGTTTTTTCACACGTTCCAAAATTGGAATACTGATTTGTTCAAATTCATCCCGCTTGATGTATCCCCGGACATCCTTCTCGTCCACTAAGCACTCTATATTCAAAGGTGCCTCGGGATTAGCACTTAGCATTTTCTTCAGCTTCTCACAACCAGCCCTAAGCCTTAGGCAAGCCTTGGCATTCTGATAAACATCAATCTTGTACTCTTCCTTAAATTTCTCAGCAAAATGCTGGAACAGTGCTTCATCGAAGTCTCTACCTCCCAAAGACCGATCAAAGGAATGAGCCAAAATTTTCAGCTGGCCCTTCTTAAAGCCAGCAATACAAACTTGCATGCTCGCATGTCCAATATCAACAAAGGCAACATTCACTTGATCATTTTCTGGCAAATCCGTCTTATAAATTCCATAGGCCAGGGCAGTTGCTGTAGTTTCATGAATCAAACGTAGTGGGTGCAAACCTGCAATTGTGGCTGCATCCAACATAGCTCTTCTCTGAAGGTCAGTAAAGTATACGGGAATACCAATACAGCAATCAACAACTGCTGCATTCAGATTCTTTTCAGCTATACTTTTTAGATCTGACAATACCATTCCCAAAACTTGGGTTGGTGTAAACGTCCTTGTTTCTCCCAAATAACGAGCATGAATCAAGGGAAAGCCGTCAGGCCCTTCAGTAACAGTAAAAGGAAACGACTTGAGATCCTTTTGCAACTCAGGATCAGAAAATTGCCGACCAATAAGCCTCTTAATCTGAGCTATTGAGTTCTTTGGATTCATCATGGTTGAAGCAGCTCCCGCTGTCCCAATAAACCGCTGCTTGTCTCCAAAGCATACAATAGCAGGAGTTTCACGCTTGGACTCGTCATTGAGGACTACATCAATACCCCTCTGCCTAGCAACGGCTACAATGCAGCTTTCATTGCCGAAATCAAAACCAACCACGCTCATCCTCGCTAAACTTTAGCCAATTTAATCTGGAAATTCATAAATTTAATTTTAAAAAACCATCAGTTAAGTTCACAATAAAAAGTGAATACTTGTTGCGATAATACTTCAACGTTTAGGGCGCTCCAATTTGAATTGCATGCCATTCCCAATAAGATAACACAAAAGGCAGCCAAGCACAGTCAAATCACATCAACCTAACACGCATAATAATACAAGAGAAAAGAAAACAAATAAACAACCCTAAAAATAAATAAACCCCAGTTCAGCAAACAACCTAACCTAACTAAAAAACACGATCCTGCAATAAACAACTAAATAATCTCTACTTCAAAGAAAAAATCACCCTATTTTCAAGAACTAGCACCACAACCACCAACCAGTTCAAAATAACAGGAATGAATCTAAAATAAGGGCAAACGAAATTATTAACAGTATAATAAGCAAATCCCTGGCGGAAAATTCCAACCCAATGGCATAAAGATTCAGATCTAACAGTAGTCTGCAAATAGAGATCTGACTCATCTGAATCTGAAATGTAAACTAGGGTTTGGGAGCGTACCTTGAGACCGATCCACGCAGATGGTGAAGTGAGGAGTAGAGAGAGAGACAGAGAGAGAGAGACAGAGAGAGAGAGAGAGAGAAAGGTTTGGGAGGTTTCTGGATGACTCTATAGAAAAACACAAACAAGGAAACGAAGAGGTTGGTTGTGACGGAGGTCTTTTTATTTAGGGCCTAAGATATAGAACAGCACAACAACACCCAGGGATTTGTGTGGAATTTTCTAGTTTCTTTTGTTTTTTCCAATTTTTAATAAATATATAAATATTCAATGTATTTTATAGAGGAAGAAGTAGGGAGTGGTCAAAAGTTTCCGAGAGGCGTCTAGGAGGGATACCCACCTCTTTTCTTCTAGAAAGATCTTACAAAAAGCACAATTTTTTGTATTTTTTAAATAAATATTATTTTTAATTACTATTGGGCTTTAGGTATGGGCCAGACTATGGAAGTCTTTAAAAGAGTTTTACATTTGTAATCACGTGTTTTTTTTTCTTTTTTTGCCAATTTTATTTGGCATCTTTACAATTATACACATATAATATAAAATAATTACAAAATTCACCTTCAAAATTTTATTTATAAAAATATATTATCACATCATAAAAAAATAACAGATTCTGAAAGTAATATACTTGAATTTGAAATTTTCCCAGAAACTCATTTTTCTCATTTTTTCTGGGTTGTAAAAAGTAATATTTTGGTTACTTAAAATGTTAATTAGTTACCAAATTAGTTACTTTTTCATGAAAATTTTATTTTTAGAGCATATTATTTTATATACATTTTGGTTATCTCCAAAACTTATTTGTTTATACTTTTTTATCTTGAGACACCGATTAGTCATTTTTAAGTTATATTATAGTGTCTTATTATTTAAAATATTTTTACGTTGTCGATTAGTCATTTTTTATAAACTAATGAGTTACAATAAAGTATAACAAATTACTATATATCTTATTATTAAAAGTTAATTTTAGTATACTATATAGTAACTTTTTTAATGAAAAGTTTCAATTCACTTTTTAGTGACTAATGTATTTTACATGGGAGTTGTAACGCCCTGGTTACTCCAAGATCGTTACTGTGAACTTTGAACCGTATTTAACTCGCTAATCGAGTCATTTGGTTATAAACGTGCATTGAGGTGTTATTAATAGGCTAAGGTGAAAAATCTCGATAAAAAGGAAATGATATATTTTATTTAAAATATAAAACTGTACATGGGCCCACAAAAACATTTACAATTTATTTACAAACCAAAACGGTCATTACAGTGTAAAATTACGACCTGCACGACCTAAGCGGCAAAAATAGGGTTAACCCCTAGTTCCTCTGTGAAACACCTTAGCCGTGGTGGTCAAGCGGTCGCATATGTACACATCGCCACATAAGCTCTCCACTCAAGGTTGGGTGAGCTTTTCTTTCCCTTTACCTACACCACATAGCACCCGTGAGCCAATGTTCAGCAAGAAAACTCATTATTGCATGTATACAATATCAGATGATGATTATGATAATCATGCAGGGCTTATAGCCCTAAACAGATGAGTGGATATCACTTCAAGATTCTAGTAACCATGATGGGGCTTGTAGCCCTAATCAGATAATATCGAGATTCTAATAATCATGCTGGGGCGTGTAGCCCTAGTCAGATGAGTGACTGATGAGTAAGTCACTAACTTAAACAGATGGGTGACTGATGAGTAAGTCACTAACTTAAACCAGATGAGTGATTGTGAGTGAGTCACTAACTTGGGCTCCGCACCCTTAGCCATGTGACGATGCAGTCGCCTGGGCCTTTTGACCCTGGCTCTAAGTAACTAGCCATTAGACTAGACAAGCGCTTTTGTTTTCATCGAACTTAAGGTCGGTCAAGCATTTCATGCTCATGACGATAATGCTTATGTCGATTAGTTCTAATCTTTTTTGCTTGCGTTAAACACGCTAATACCGTTCTTGACTCGTAAGCCATACCATACGACCAGTGCTTAGTACTACTGTCGAACTTGACTAGTAAGTCACAGCTTCATAGTCAGTACTGACACCATTGTCAATTCTTGACTCATAGGTCAGTACCATTCACAGATAAGCAAGATTGCTAAGCATTTAATATGCAATCAAAGTCCACATATATAACACTCAACATGCCTCAATAATAACCATGCATGTCACATATGGGGTGCAGTTTTCTTGTAACATCCCAAATTTCCTAATGTGGCTTAGTGCCTGGATTAGGGGGCCAGGAGGCAATAAATGTGTTATTATGTGAATTATATTATAATATAATTATGCTTGCATGTTAGAAATATTAAATATGTGTATGTGGCTCGTTTTTTATAAGAATGGTATTTTAGCAATTTGACTCGTTCAGGGTATAAACGCAAATATGTGTTTGTGTGATTGAGACCACATTATTATGTGGATATATTTGAGTTACTCGACGTGAGGCGATCCTGATGAGCAAGTTAGCGAAAGAGTCACAGCAGGGTTTAATACCCGGCTCGGGATGAGCTTGGGGGTATTTTAGTAAATTAGTACATTACCGGTAATTAGTGGGTAATGGGAAATTATATGGTAATCATGTGAGAATATTGTAAGTAACGGGAATTATGGGACGTAAATTGTGAATAGCGGAGTATGAGACAGAGGACAAAATTGCCCTTGTGAGCACATGATGAATAAGCTAAGGGCAAGGGGCAATTTAGTCATTTTTTTCCAAGTATACAACTTGGTGGGCTGGGAACATATCAGAAGGTTTAGGAAAATCAAAAGGGATTCTCAGCAGCTCACTCATTTTCTCTCCCTCGATTTCTCTCTATCTCTTAAAGTCTTGGAAGAAGTTTGGGGAATTGAAGAACAAAGCCTAGGATTGAGGTGTTGAACTTTGGGAATTAGGAGAATAACTCAAGGGAAGCACCATATCAAAGGTAAGGTCTTAAATTCAAAGTTCAATCATGAAGTTTCTATGGTTATATTTGAGAATTTGGGGAATGAATTTTGGAGGTGTTGATGGGTTTTAAGTTAATAATTAGCTAGGTTTGGTTGCTGGAAAGAAGTGTATTGATGTTGGGATTTAATTGGGAGATTGGGGTATAATTACATGGTTTCTAGTTAGGTTCGGCTAAGGAAGAAATCTAGAAATTATGGATTCGAATGGCTGGGTCGCGGCCTTGCTCTTGGTATGCCACGGCCCTATGGAGCAAGAAGGAGCCAAGAGGGCTCGGAGGCAGAGGCAGGCCGCGGCGCCTCAGGGGAGCGCCGCGACGCGTGTGTGGTTTTCCAAGGAGGCCGAGCCTCTAATTTAGAGGCGGGCCACGGCATGGGTCCTTAGGGTCGCAGCCCTTAAGGGGATTTTTTGCCCTATGGGTTTTTTTAGGTTGGGAACTTAACTTTTTGGGCTCGGGATCGATTCTACTTCCGTGTTGGGTGGAATTCGATCTCGGAGGCTAGGACTCGATCTGAAAGCCTTTAATCACTTGTTGTTGATGGAATTCCTTATTATGGTTGTGACTAGGTCATCGCTAAAGGCTCAGATTAGGAATCGTACTCAAAGGGCGTCGCTAGTAACTTGCATTTGGATCAAAGGTAAGAAAACTGCACCCAGTATGTGAATGTGTGATTAGAGCTTAGTCAATGCTGAATATATATATATATATATATGATTAAGGCTTTGACCCTGTTAATGAACATGATTATAATTATGTTGTGAATATCTGGTTAAGTACACTGAAATGTGCATAATTATTATTATGCCTATGACTGCTGTTTGAATGTATTATAAGGCATTGTAATTGTTCATATATATGTTATATGAGATATGTGATTGTCTGTTGTGACTGGGAAGCTCGGTTTATAAACCAGAGGGTTATTAGGATGTTAAATGGGGATCGAATTATTAGTCAAGGGCATATTGGACTTCGAAAGACTCGTCTTATAAATGGAGGGTCCTAAAGCTTGGACTTATAGGCTTGTAAGGCTTAACTTATGAGTCGAGAATCAGTAAGACTCGGCTTATGAGCTGAGATTGGCATTATGCACGTGGAGTGTGGGCCACCATGGCTGGGCCACCCTGGGAGTGCGACATGCACTTGACTGGCTCGGATGCCAAGCAAATGGAAAGGGAGTGCGACATGCACTTGACTGGCTCAGATGCCAAACAAATGGAAAAGGAGTGCGACATGCACTTGACTGGCTCAGATGCCATACAAATAAGAAGGAGTGCGATACACACTTTTGTAATCCTGTGGTGGTTAATCTGTATATCTGGTTGGGAAAGTTCAGCTTATAAGCTGAAGGTTTGTTTGTGTTATCTGTTAAAGGGCCTGGCTTAATAGTCAAGGTTATAACATGCTCTACAGGTTCGACTTATCAATCGAAGGTTAAAGGATTCGACTTATCAGTCGAAGATTGAAAAGACTTGACTTAAAGGATGAAAGGATTCGACTTATCAGTCGAAGGTTTAAGGAACTCGACTTATCAGTCGAAGATTACGAATCCGACTCATCAATCTGAGGTTACAAATGCAACTTACCAGTCGAAAAACAAAGACTTGACTTATTAGTCAAAGGTAAAGCACTCGACTTATCAGTTGAAAGTTAAAGGACTCAGCTTACCAGTTGAATTCTAAATGAATTGACTTATTAGTCAAAGGCTGATGCACTCAGCTTATTAGTCGAGAGTTTAAGGGCTCAACCCAGGAGTTGAGGGTGGCGGTAACGTGCCAAACATTGAACGATGGGGTTAAGCCAATCCATAATCGAGATATACGCTTGAATGCTTTTAAGGTCGCCAGAAATGTTAGCATAACACCCTCTTGGCCAGCTTTAGGGCCGATTGTATGAAAGATGGAGATGGGCTCTAATGTGGCTCTGTAGCCACTCAGCTAAGTTAATTGCATGCATTAGTAGGACTATTGTTACTAGGCATGTTAGTTGTAAATCTATGATATGCCAATGTACTGCTTATAAGTATGATTATGTTTTCTTGTTGAGCCTCAGCTCACGGGTGCTAGTTGGTGCAGGTAAAGAAAATGAAAGGTTGGATCAGCTATGAGTTGGAGAGCTTCAAGGGTGGAGTGTACATATGTGGCTTGCTCATCCGCCACGGCCGAGGTTGTCAGTTGGAACTAGGGTTGAACCCTAATTTTGCCGCGTAGGTCGGCTGTTGTATTCATTTTTGGGTTGTGACCATTTTTAATTACAATGAAATTCCATGCATGGAAGTTAAACATTTTTAATAAAATTGTTTACTTTGATTGAAATTTTTAGTACCTAAACATGTAGTTAGTTTAATCACATGGTTTAAACTCAAATGACTCGTTTAGTGAGTTAAGCACAATTTAAACTACACAGTGTAACGGTCCTTATTATAGAGGGCGTTGCATTTCTTACCTCTGGTTTGAGCGAGAAATAATACAAGAACGACCCTTGAGAACGATCAATCATTTGATTCCTTAGCGGTCACATAGTCATAACCAAATATAACTCCCATCAATGAAAATGAGCAATAAAAGGTTATTGACCTAAACATCACTCCCGGGACCTCGAATCATACCCAAACAGTTAGTAGATTCGATCCCGAGCCTTAGGAATTGAAACCTTGAGCCAAAAACCCTCAAAAGTGCCAAAAATAGGAACCAGGAAAAATAGGGTAGCGCTGCCCTCTTAGCGCCATAGCGCTATAGACAAGGAAGCTTTGCCCTGGCTAGCGCTATAACGCTAGAACCAGGCTGAGCTGCCCTGGTTTTTCCATCCTTCGACTTGTCCATTTCCAAGCTTAAAAACCTGATTCCAAACTTCATTCAAACTCCCAGATGAACCAAAATATCCACTCTACAAGTCCTAGGCATCATAACCCACTTAACCTTTGCCAAAAACTCCCACCAATTATCAACTATCCAACTGAAAATCCCAACGTAAAACCAAAAAGAAAACATAGCATAAACCTGAGTTTCAATGGCTAGAAACTTACCTTAAGCTAAGTATGGAACCCTCTTTGTAATGCTCCAAATTTCCTAATAAGGTTTAGGACATTGATTAGGAGGCCGGGAGGGCCATAATTGATTTATTATGCTATTTAATAATAATATGCATGTTTAGGTGTATTAAACATGCATGTGAACTCATTTCTGATTAATTGGGTGATTTTCATATTTTGGCATTTCGGGCATATTTGGCATATATGTGATATGTGTGTGGTGCTTTATTATTATTTGGTTATGCCAGGGTTACCTAGCACGAGACGATCCGACGAGGTAAGCTAGTTGGGAAGTCACAACAGAATTTATTATTGACTCGGAGTGAGTCAAGGGGTATTTAGAGCATTACCGGGTTATTGGGTAATGAGAATCAATATTTGGTCATAAATTGGGAGTTAGTAAGATCAGGGGGAAATTCAGGAGGTTTTGACTATTTTGTCTCCGGGGTGTTTTCGGGACCCCGAGCGTTAGGATTTGTTTGAGGCTACTTAAGCTTGAAGTAACCTTTTAAGAAATAAAAAGAACGGTCAGTACGTTCTCTCTCCCTCTAAGTTCCATTTTCGTCTCCCGATCGCATTTTTGAAGGAAACTTGAGTTCTAGGACTAAGATTCAAGCAAGGATCAAGACATAGCAATTATAGGAAAGATTAAAAGCTTATTAGCCGGAGGATTTAGTTGGAAAACAACTCATTCAGAGGTAATTCAAGTTTTAAGTTATAAGTTTTTAAAGTCTTTAAGCTTGAATTGGACTTTGTGTTTTGATGAGTTTTTGATTGATTTGAGACTTGGGTTTTGTTGGTTTTGGATCATGGGGATGTTTGGGAACTTTGATTTTTGAGTTTGGAGATGTTTGGATAAGATTTTGGGAGATTTTAAAAGGTTAAAATCGGGGAAAATGGCTGGTCCGAGGTTGGGCCGCGGCCCAGGCTCGATGAAGCAGGTGGAAGATGTTATGAGCTCTGGGGGCTGCGGAAATGGGTATGGTGCGCCGCGGCGCTTGCCCCTGGTGTTCTTGTTTAGGGTTGCGGTGCTTGGTGCTGTTTTTGGCCAAATTGATGTTTTGTTCAAGGGAACTCAAACCTTAGGCCTCAGGATCATTCCTACTATCCGATTTAGTGGGATTTGATGTCTTGGAGGCTAGGTCTTGGTTATCGGATTGGTTTTAGAACTTAAACTCATTGGATCACCATTTGTGGTTGTGACTAGGTTATCACTAGAGGCTTGGAATTAGGATCGTGCTTGTGGCTCGTTTATTGGTAACTTGTGCTTGGACCAAAGGTAAGAAACCTTCACCCTGTGTATATGTGACATGAATGGTTATTCTTGATGCATGTTGGATGTTTAAATGTGATGCATGTGATGCACGAGAAATGTAACGACCCAAAATCCCTAATAAGGCTTAAGGGCCTTGATTAGTGTGCCTGGAGGGCATAATGGACTTTATGTTTGTTTTTAATGAGTAAAATGCATGACTATGATTTAAAGCATGTTATATGACTATTTGAGATGCATGACTATGTGTATTAGTATGCATGTAGGCCCTGATTGTGTTAGAAGGGCATAATTGTAATTTTGGCCATGTTGGGCATAACTGTATTGATATGTGATGATTGTTGAGACCACATTGTGATGTGGATGTATCTGTGATTTGTGACTCGAGACGATCCCAGTGAGCGGATTAGCGAAAAGTCGAGGCGGAGATTTATACCCGGCTCGGGGCGAGCCTGGGGGTATAAATAGGAAGCTAATGAGTATATCGGGGTTTATTTTGATATCGAGGAATATTATTTGGTGACTTTTCAGGTATTGGGAAACAAGCGGGAAAATATTAGAGACACTTGAGGATTAGCGAGAATTGGGTAAAATGACTAAAATGGCCCTACGTGGACAAAAAGGTTTAGAGTTAATAGGGAGGGCATTTTGGTCAAGTGGATTTTGAGAGATAGATTAAATGAGGCTTTATATAGTGAGTGGGATTGTTAGAGAGTGTGAGAAATCTGAAGGAAAAGAAAGAAAAAAGGAAGAAAAGAAAAGAGAGAAAAACAAAGGGTTTTTCAAAAGGGGCGGTTTGAGGATTCTAGCACCGTGTCTCTTCAAATTTCTTGGGGAAAAGCTCAGTGGAGAGCTAGGATAGGCTGAGTATTAAGGATCTTAAAGTTAGATTTGAATATTTGGCAAGGATTAGCAAGAACACATCAACTTTTGAGGTAAGTTTTTAGAAATTTCAGTTTTTAAGGGTTTGGCTGGTTTGAGCTGTGTTTTGAGCTGAGTTGATGGGAGCTTTAGGGAATTTCTGGGCAAGCTTTGAGGAAGAACAAGCTAAGGAGGTCTAGGAAATGAATCAAGGTCGAAATTGCATCAACGGTATGAATTCTAAGCCTTTAACTTTGTTGTTTGACTGAATTTCTGGGCTTAGGGTTAATCATGGTAAATCTTGAGATTTGGGATGTATGTGCTTGGGTTTTGAAGATTTGGGATGCTTGGGATGAGTGGAGAGTGTTTATAAGCTTGATTTTGAGTTTGGTAAAGATTTTGGGAAGTTTGGGTTGTGAATGGTTGAAAGAAATCGCAGAAAACGATTTTTGGTGTTGCCAGCCTGCAACTAGCGCTACAGCGCTAGTCTTTGGGCGCTATAGCGCTAGGCCCTGTTTCTGGGGATGTGTGGTTCTGCTTGTAGCGCTAGAGCGCTGCGCTGTTCACAGAAAGGGGTTTTTGGGCATTTGTTGAGGGATTTTGACCTAGGGTTCGGGGCTCAATTCCACCACCTTGTTTTGTGGATCTAGGACTTCCCGGGGGACTCGGGATTGGCCCCGAGGCGAGGTTTTGGACTCGAGGTTTGGTGTTGACTTTGACCCATGTTTGTGCTTAGGTGTGCGCTAAGGCTCGAGTGGGATCGTGCTCAAGGAGTCAGGTGATGAAAGTTATCAATTTGACAGGTAAGAAAACTATTGCACCCATAGGACAGGGCATGGGCCCATAGTGTGGTTGCAGGGCACGGGCCTATATTGCATTACATGTTAGGGTGCAGACTTGATTGTATTGATATATGTTCAAATGTTATTCGAGTTAGACTATCTGTGATTATAGTTGAATGAAACGGCAAGGAGCCGAGAACGGCGAAAGGCCGAGAACGGCAGTGGGGCCGGAAGTACCACTTAGCACGTGAAGTGCTTGTAGTCAAGGTGGAACCCCGTGGATACATGTGATATCCTTACAGTAAGGACCGAGACCCCAGACTTTGGAAAGGCTTCTGGGGCGGCATGGCCGGGTCGCTTAAGTCTATTGGTTGACCTGTTGATCTGTGGACTATCTGATATTATTAACTGTATAATTTGCATATGTTATGTACTGCTTGAGTTTTCTTGCTGGGCTTCGGCTCACGGGTGCTCTGTGTTGCAGGTAAGGGCATAGATTGAGTCAACCAGCCATGAGTACGGAGAGCGTGAAGCGATGCGTACATGTTTGGCCTGCCCGACTGCTTTGGTTGGGGGTTTATTCGAGAAATGGCTGTAATAATCTATGATTTTTATAGCTAATCAACTGTAAACTTATTTTAAGATGTAAATAGTTTTCAAACCTTATTTTTGGATCCCAAATGTTTAATACTAGAAGTTTTTAATGAAACAACGCATTTTCAAAGATTACAGCCTTAACTTTTGATTAGTCACACTTTCGTTTTAAAAACCTCGGTTAGCGAGTTCATTGCACATTGTTTTGTCTTAAAACTCACTTGGTAACGGCTCTAAGGAAGTAGGGCGTTACAACTTGGTATCAGAGCGAGCCAAGGTTTATTGGTTCTGAAGATCGACCGAACATGTACGCTCGCTGTCAGTGACAAGCTCGACTCAGGCTTGGTTGGTATGAATGATTGATATGCTTGAACATATGTTTGAATGCCCTGTTTGCCTGCTTATTTATATGGAGCATGAGGAATGAGTTGACATATGCATGAGTTATTGTTGGGGCTGGGCCCTTGACTATTGCATGTTGAGATTAATGTGTGCTGAATAATTAGAATTTCAAGAGATTTTAATTTTTTTTTTTGAAAATTAAAATTACAAGAAATAAACACAATTAGCAAGCATAAATGAATAATAAAATTAAATGACAAAGACAAGAATCATTTTCTGATGAGGAAGATCAGTCGAAACCGCAACCACAGAGCATACTTAGATTTTTTTTTTTTTACAATAAAAATAAAATAACTAGTAGAAGAATTTTACTCACCTTGACACAAATTGTTTCTCTTCTTTACAACTCCCCGGCAACGGCGCCAAAAACTTAATGGACCCAAAACGGGTATGTTTTAAACATCTATACTCGCAAGCGCACGAATCGTATTTATAGAATAGTGTTCGTGTAAGCACGAGGTCGAACCCAAAGGAGTTGACTTAAATCAAAAAGAGAAAACTATTTTTACCAAAGTGAAATAAATTTCTAACCTAGTTCCAAAGATTGATGTGTTTTGTTTTAAAAGAAAGAAAGAAAATACTAAAAAAAAAGTAAAAAAAAAATAAACTAAAACGATTTGTTTTTAATAGTTATTTATAAAATTATTAAGATTTTAGAATCCACAAAATATAAATAATAATATTTATTAATATGTTGACTTCCCAATTTTTAGTGATAATTGAAATTAATCTAATTACCTTTTCCAAAACATTATTCTTCCTTTAAGCTCTCTTTAATTAAAAAAATATAGATTTTCCTTCACTTCAATAGTATAACTTCAAAGCATTAATTGTGAATCAATTTAATGAAACTACAAAAAAATCAAATAATGTTATTTCTAAAGCAAAATATAGTATTTTTGTTCTAAGCATTGGATGTGAACAATTTAATGACACATCTTAATCAAAGAATACTATGTTTTTGCACAATTAAAAACCAAGTAAAATATGTTCTAACAATCTAAAATACATGATATTATAGATGAAATAATTATTTAGAAGAAGAAAAATCATAAACTTTATTGCTCATTTTGGGAGGTCAACATAAAATAAACACTATATAGTTATATCTTGGTTCATCATCCACCTTAATAATTTTAAGTGGATTAGAAACTCATAACTATCAAAAACAAAATAAAAATTACAACATAAATAGGAAAATTTGGAGGAGGAACTTCCAAATTATTCCTCTAAAAATACATAAAAACTAATATAAGAAAAGAAAAAGATGGAGAGAATAAAGAGATAGAAGAAGTGGTGTAAGAGAAGGTGTGCTTGAAATGGTGAAATGAGACTCCTATTTATATATAAATTCTTTGGTAAAGGATAACACTCCTATTGGTCTAAAAAAAAAGCACATGGATTCATGCTCAAAATTGTCATCTTTTCCTATAGTTACAAATCCAATGGTGGAGAAAGAAGCACATGGATTGATGACATGGCATTGTCAAGAATTGGATTGGGCCTTTCATTTTGGGCTTGATTTCTTCATTTCTTTATACCAACATTTTATCAACATTTCATTTGCTCCCAACAAATACACCTACATAAAGAAATTAAACACACATAAATTAGTAACAACATAATTAAACAAAATAAATAAAAATACATAAAATCAAAATAAAACTAATAAATTCAAAATTACTTAAAAATTTGATAAATTAATTAAAAACTCAAAAACTAAGCAACAATTGGCTTATAAAATGTGGTAAAATAACTCTATTTTGTAGAGTTATCACTAATCAATTAATTGGAATCTAAATGACATAAGAACCTTCGAGATTTTACAAAATGATATTAAGAGCCAAAATAAAGAACAAAACAAAAAATAAAATACACAAACTTTTTTTTTCTTTTTTTGTTTTTGTTTTTTATGACATAAATTGAAAACAAATGTAGTAATGTCGATATATTTTTTTTTATTTCACAATTTTTTTTCAACAAAACTACAAAAAATAAAGGTGAAAAATGTTGCTCTTGTTCTCTTTTTTTTTCATTCATTTTTTTTTATATAATTCTTCTTTTTCTATTTTTTTTTCTTTTTTTTTGTATATTTTTTTACAAGAGACAACATAAGAATAATAAAACAAATACAAGAAATTAAAAGGAAAATTAAAATACAACAAAGGCTCTTTAAAACAAAAATTATCCCTCTAGTAAATGTCATGTTTTAAATCCTAAAAATTAATTTTACTAACTCAAATGATCAATAGAAGTTTTCAAAGTTGTTTTCTCATTCTCACAACTCACAAAATTAAAAAGCTTTAAACTTTGGGATTTTTCTCAATTGAATGTGTTAACAATTTTTTTTTAATGTTTGGTTGTGTATGAAATTACTCTAAAAAATTACTTCCTAATAGTAAAAATAGCAAAAACTATCTCACCAATATTTTGTTGTCATGAATTTTGCAAAAATTTAACTCAAAATTTCAAAATGGTAATCAAATTATATTTCAACGCATGAATATGCATACTACCCCCAACTTTAAATTAGACATTGTCCTCAATGTCTAGCGTTAAGCGCATTGTGCGAGAAAAAGGGAATATGATCAACAAAAAAAAAAAAAAAAAAACCCCAAGAAGTAAAATTTGCAACATAAAATAAAGACACAAATTAAAATAAAACACACTAAAAAGAAAGATAAAACCTGATCAGCCTTTGGTAGACAAAAGCATCGCTCTCAGGTAAGTCTATCAACTGCAGATTTGTGTACTATCCTGTATCAAAAATGAATTTTCTTTTATCCTGCGTCTCAAAAATAGAAGCGTTAGTAACATTTTCAGGATAAAGAAAATGTTTGGTATCAAAATCGTGGAGGAAATTTGGTGAATGTTTTATTGCAAATATGTTTATGATTTCCTCAACAATTAAGTCTATCACATCAGTATGATAGCTTCCATTTTTCTTTGGAGTGGTTGGAAGAATTTCGGTATTGGAAAGAGTTTCACTCCAAATGGTAATAACATCACCCTCATCGGGTTTAGAACTGAGAGTAGGGGATGGTGTTATGGCCTCAGGTTGGGACGGGAATTGACTTAAATTATGTGAAAGAATAGCGTTGGTCAATTCTGAAAGTTGAGTAGTAGTTTCCCTAAAATCTTCCACAAATTGTCTATTGAATTCTCTTTGCTTCTCTATAAATGTGTGTAAAGTGTCCTCTAAGGAATTTGTATTAGTGCAGACATTATATGGAGGTTCATGTGGAAAGTTAGGAAAATGTGGCTCAAAATTCATGGGAGGCGGTGCATGGTAGTTGTACTCAGGCTTCCAACTAAAATCTACGGGGTTGGTCCAACTAGAATTATGATTCCTATGGTTGACTCTTTCCAAGTCATAATAATGTTCACCATAATCTACCTCGGGAACCTCGTAACTTTCTCTTTCAAACTTAGTTTATAAGACCTCAAGTTCTTGGTATTCTCTTACACTAAGTTTGCATGCACTCCTAAAACAGCTAGTAGCCTCAGTAGCACTAGAATTATGGTTGTTTCTAACTGAAGGATAATACATTGGAAAATACAGCTCGAAACGTTTCTTCTCTTCATCATTATTTTTTTTTGTTTTACTTTTGATTTTTGATTTTTTTTTTGTTTTACTTGTTTCCAGGTCGATTTGAGGTTTTTAGAACGGTCCCACTTAAAACCCACACTTTATCTAGAACTCCCCGATGTTACTAGATAATTGTGGAGGGGTCACAATTCATAAAAATAGTCCTCTTATAACCAACACTTACTAGAACTTCCCGAGGTTACTAAGTAAGCATGGATGAAACTTTATTCAAATTGACCTTTAAGCAAAAATTGCTTATGTTGACAAAACAAGCTTTATTTTTATTTTTATTTTTTTTTTGTATTTTATGATTTTTTTTTTAAGATTTAAAACCTAAAAAATAAAAAAAAAAAAAACTAATAACAAGAATAGAAAATAAAAAAAAATACAAATCTAACAATAGAAAAAAAATTCCTACAACACAAAAAAAAAAAAAAAAAAAGTAAAATCTAAAGTAATCCTACAAACACAAAAAAACACAAGGTAAGATAAAGAAAAATGTAACAAATCCTAAAGACAAATAATTAATATAAATAAATAAATAAAGACTAAACTAGCAAAAGATAAACATCCAATTTATTTTTTTTTACTAAAAATAAAATAATGAAATAAGCTAAAATAAAAAAAAATTAACAAGAAATACTAAATACACACAACAAGCTTTTTTTCTTTTTAAATTTTTTTTTTACAACAATAATAAATAAAAAAGAGAGAAATTTAAAAAAAAAATAAAGGATAGCAATTTTTTTTTTCTTTTAGCACAACAATGAAAAAAAAATGAACAATAAAAATAATGATAGTGATTTTTTTTTGGAGTAAATATGAAAAATCTAAATAAATAAATAACAACAAAATAAAATAAGTTACAAGAAAAAAAAACTAAATAAAATAAAGTAAAATAAGGTACAAGAAAAAAGACTAAATAAACACACAACAAGTTTTTTTTTATAATTTTTTTCTTACATCAATAATAAATAAAAAAAAGAGAAAAAGAAAACTGACAAAATAACAATAAAATAAACTAAGAAAAATAACAAAAATAAATAAATAAACTAAGAAAAAGAAATGATAACAAATTTTTTTATTTTTTGGCACAACAATGACAAAAAAAATGAAAAACTAAAAGAACAATAAAAAAAATAATGATAGTGAATTTTTTTTTAAGAGTAAATAAGATAAATCTAAAAAAAAAATCCTAGAGAAATATACACAAAAATAAAAGGATAGAATTACTTACCTCTTTTCAAAATTTATTGAAAAACTTTTTTTTTCACTATTACCTCCCCAGCAACGGCGCCAAAATTTGTTTAACGCCCAAACGTGACTTCCACTTAGCGGTGGTTGTAGTATAGATCGGGCGGTCGATTCCACAAGGAGGCAAAGAAATTAAGTTAATCAATAAATAAAGTTAGAGAATAAATAATGTAAGGAAAATAGAAAGAGTGATATTTTTTTTATTGTTTTTTAGATTTAAAGATTAGAAATAAAGATAGATTAAAATGTGATGTAACAATAGGTAACAAGTAGGAAGGATTAAGAATCACCAATATGCATACTCATTTATTTGGATCTTTGATTCACAAAAATTACACAAATGGATAGTTCACATCCCAACTATTAATTTGGAAGACTTAACATTAAAACACAAATATATTTTACAAAAATGTATTCAAGTGATTATTATTCTTTACCATGGAAAGATGAGATAAATCTTATGAGAAATCTAAAAATGACATTATACCATTGGCAATAATGTAATAAAAGATTGGACATAAAACCTAACACAAATATTACTTTTACTATTTATAAAATACATAGAAAGAGCATGACTAATTCTATATAGATTTTAGCAAAAGTACATATATATGAGTGAGATGGAGAAAATGATAAAGATATTATCTATATTATTTTCACTAATTTGATAATACATAGAAAGTGCATGACAAAATCTATATACTATTAGTAAACATAAATATAGATAATAAGATAAAGAAGTAGAGATGAAAGAAAATAAATCACTAAAATATATAAACTTTAAGTACATGGTGAATCAAAAATACCAAACAAAGTCATAGTGCATATAGGATCATCCTAACCTTCCCAAGAAGGTTAGCCTATTATGCTAGACATTCTCATGAAATTCTAGAGAGAAAATATGAGAGATGAGACTAAAATTTGGTAGAGTTTTCCTACCTAAAAATTACATAGAAAATGTGAAGAAAGATTCCCTATTTATAGAGGGAGGAAAGGACTAAAAAGAAATTAAACAATAATTTGGGGCTTACAAAATAAATCTGAAATATTAATAATAAAATATGATTTTGAAAAATCAAATCTTATTATAAATATTAACCTAGTTATTTTGGTGTATGGTCAAATGCCATTTTTCAAAAACACCAAAAAAGATGAGCTTTAAAGCTCAAAATAGCAATTTTGCAAGGCCCAATACCCACAAAATATGGGTTGAAAGTGGTTGTGGCAGATGAGGGTTTTGACCCACTCCCAGCCAATCAGAGGAGGCCACGTAGGCAGTTGAAGCTGGGCCGAGTTGGGGTTTCGCATGCGTTTGGGCTGCTGAAAGAGGAGCTGGAGAAGGCTAAGGAAAATGGGTCTTCGTTTGGCCACGTTGGGCCTGCTGGGCCGCTGGGGTCTTTGGTTCTTCATTGGGGTAAAGCAGCGTTGGAAATATGCATGCTGGGACGTATATGGTTGATGGTCATGTTGGAGAGTTAAAGCTTGAGAATGGGCTGGACACGTGGCGCGCAGGGAAGGCAACAAGCGGTTGAGTTTTGGGGTGCTGCTGGGACACGTGGCGCGAGGGTGGAGAGAGAGGCTGGCGGGCCTGGGCCTATTTTGGGCTTCAAGTTACAAAAATACCAACTTTTCATCATTTCTTCAGTTTTATTTATTTATTTCTTCTTTCTTTTTCTCTATGCCAAAATGCACTTTAATTCCTACAAAATAACAATAAATTAAATTCTAATCAAATATTTTCATTTATAAAATAAATCATATTAATTCCATTAAAATATTAATTAAAACTTAATTTATTTTGACAATTAAAATCAACAAATGTGCATTTTTCACCACTAATCAGTGATGGATTGGAAATAATTTAGGCAGTTGTTTAATGAGAAATATTACTGTGATCTAGCCAAGACTGCTAAGGTGAATGAGTTTCTGAATCTCGTTCAGGGAAAGTTATCAGTAATCAAGTATGTTAACAGATTTTATGGGTTTGCCAAGTTTGCTTTTGATGTGGTACCCACAGATGTAGCTCGAAAGGAAAGGTTTATTTAGGGATTGAATTTCGGAATAGCTCAGGGCATTAGAGTTGCCCCAGTGCATGAAGTCTCTACCTATGCTCAGGTGGTAGGGAAGGCTCTTGCTGTTGAGAGCATAAGAAATGAGAAGAATAGTGCTAGGGAGCACGGAGCTCAGATAGTGGTATCTCCATTTATTGGAGCGAGCAAGAATGAAAGCTGGAAGACTCGTCCAGTATGCACTCGGTGCAAGAGGCGTCATCTGGGAGAATGCCGAGCAAAGGCATGTTTCGCATGTGACATGGTTGGGCATCTCGAGAATGATTGCCCAAGGCTAAGAGAGGATGAGCAAAAGGGGGTGGACAACTCGACTCCAGCTCGAGTGTTCATTCCGAGGTAGACTGAGACTGAGACTGAGATTAGTTCCTCAGGGATGGCAGGTCAGCTTTTTAGTTCTGATTTGGTATTGCGTTGACTGGTTTTGGTGCCATGTTATTCCTTATTTGTTGCTTATAGAGAAGCATAAAGATGTTATGCAGATGGCATGGTTATGTTGTGATGGGAAAGTGCTATTGTACTGGTGATTTAAGAGATGAGGTGAATTATGATAAAAATGACTCATCAGTGATCTTGATTAAGCTGGTTATGGCTGGTTTGGTGTGATTCAGGATATGGATTGGTTAACCAAGTGTGGGGAAACGCTAAATTGCAAGGAAAGGATGGTAACTCTTGGGTTTGAGAATGGATTGCCTGTGACAGTTGGCAATGTGCATGGATTGTGTATGCTGATGATATATGTATTTAAAGCTGGAGTTTTATTGCAGGGGGTGCATAGAACTCTTAGCTAGAGTGGTGGATACCACTTAGATCGTGTCAGCGGGATCAGGACATACTGGAGTAGTTTGTGAATTTCTGGATATATTCTAGGGGATTTGTCATGGTTTCCTTTATGCGAAGAAAATAGAACGGTGATTGGATTATTGCCAGGAATGGAATCAGATTTAGGGCACCGTATTGAATGGCTCAGCAGAGTTGTAAGATTTAAAGGTTCAGTTATCGAGTAATATGGAATTCTCAAAAGTGGATCTTTGATCTGGTTAGTACCAGCTGGAGATCAGGGAAAAGAGTATGCAAAAGATTGTTTATATCAGATAAGGGCACTGGAAGTGCTGAGTTATGATTTGAGGGTAACTAATGTTGAATTGTCTTGATGAATTAGATGGACAGAGTATTTAGGGATTATTTGAATTGGATTTGTGATCGTCTTGGACGATGGTATTGTGGTGTATTCTCTACGAAGATTTGCCAAGGTCAAGGAACACCTTAGGGGCAGGAGTTTCCTTGGATGGGCAGGATATTATATGTACCTTGGGAAAAGGTTCTGAGTCTCCTTGCGGATCAAAATCAGTTAATAGGTGGTTATGACACCTCAGTGATAGGGAGAAGTGATTATCTATGCAACATGTTGGTTAAAGGATCCAACCGGAACTAGAGTAGAATTCTGGTGGGTCAAGTGGTCAGTTCATGCTTGAGATTACTATCTCAAAGTGGGTCAAAAGGAAAACAATTAAGTGAACCACAGACAGGAAAGATTGAGTGGAAAGTCTTAGCTGGATTGGATAAGGATTATACAGTGTCAAGTATGAATTTATTGTGGTATAAGGATCAGACTTAGGATCCGATGGACATTGGGATTAATTGGGAGATTCTGGATGAATCTCGTGCTATTCTTTTATTCTCTTCATTCAGGCATCATGTCAGTGTACCCGAGTTTGAAAGTTTTATATTAATGGCCCGGGATGGAGAGGGACATAATGGAATGCATGGTAAATGTAATGCCCTGAAATCCCTAATGTGGTTTAATGGTTGGATTAGTAGGCCGGGAGAGCCATAATTGTTTTATTATGCCATTAAATGATTATATGCATATTTATGTGAATCATATTATAATATGATGTTAAATGCATGCACGTGGGTCCACATTTCATGATAGGGATATTTTTGTAATTTGGCCCGTTGAGGGCGTAATAGTATATTTGTATGCATGTCGGTGATATATAGTTGAGGCCACAATATAATGTGGATTTGTTCGAGCTATTCAGCATGAGACTGTAATGCCCGAAATTTCCTAATAAGGTTTAGGACTTTGATTAGGAGGTCGGGAGGGCCGTAATTGATTTATTATGCTATTTAATGATTATATGCATGTTTATGTGAATTATATTATTATATGATGGTAAATGCATGCATATGGGTCTACATTTTATTATAAGGGCATTTTGGTAATTTGGCCTGTTGAGGGCGTGGTTGTGTATTTTCATGCATGTGGGTGAATTATAAATAATACCACATTATATGTGGATTGGTTTGAGCCATTCGGCATGAGACGATCATGGAATGCAAGTTTTCGGTCTAGTCATAACGGGTTTAAGTTCGGGGCTCGGAGTGAGTCTCGGTGTAATTTGGTGATTAGAACGTTGCCGGGAATTAGAGGGTAACGAGATATGAATTATTGGTATTTGAGAATATTGAGAATAACGGGAATTGGACGGTGTTAATTATAATTAACAAGATAGGCGGGAAACGACGTTTTTACCCTTGGAAGTCTTTAGAGGGATTTAATTGGCCTAGGGACATTATGGTCTTTTGACCTTAAGGATTTGTTTCAGCCATTAAGGCTTAGAAAGCTGTAGAAAGTGTAATAAAAACAGAGCATCATCATCCTCATCTCTTTCTCTCCCGTACCTCTCCTTCTATTCTTTTCCTTTTCTAATTTTTGATCTCAAATTGAATAACCAAGTTAGGAGATCAAAGGTGGGAGCATAGAAACTTAGTTCATCTATTGAAGAGGACTCAAATCCCACTTGAGGTAAGATTTCATCCTTGAATATAAGCTATACTCTGTTTTTCCTTTTGGTTTTTCAGTTGAGAATTAGTGGAAGTTTTTGAGTAAGATTGATTGGGTTTTGAAGATATTGTGATATGTATGAAGTTTAGGGGTTGAATTGGATGTTTAGGATTGGTTTGGAGGCTTGGTTTCAAGGGAAATCGCAAGGAGGGAAAACCATAAAGTTTCTAGTCTATGGTTAGCGCAGCAGTGCTAGGCAGGGCAAAGAGCTTGGCCTTTCTGACTTGAAATAGCGCCCCAGCGCTGGTCCATTTTCCAGCAAGCCTATTTTAGGGCTCGGGATGAATTTTAAGGCTCGGGGATGGGTTCCTTTGCCCCGTTTGGGTAGATTGAGATTCCCGAGAGTGTGGGATGGATTCCGGGAGTGAGGTTTTAGATTATAAACCTTTTTATGATTTATTTTATTGATGGGATTCCATATTTGGTTATGACTAGGTGACCGCTAAATGATCAAATGATTGATCGTTCTCAAGGGTTGTTCTTTTACTAAATCTTGCTCGAACCTGAGGTAAGAAAACTGCATCCTGTGTATATGTGACATGCATGGTTATTCTTGATGCATGTTGGATGTCTAAATGTGATGCATGTAATGCACGAGAAACATGTGATTAGGGCATGCTATGAATATTGAGTATGAAATTGTTCAGAGCTTGAGCCTCTGTGTTTATGCATGATCCTAATTGTGCTAGTAATTATTGAGTAAGCATGCTGAATGCCCTTTATTTGGATAATTGACATATGATATATGTTTGGTGGCATTGCTTACTTGTATATGGTACTGACTAGTCAGGGATACTGACCTAAGAGTCAGAAAAGGCATAAGCATCCTGAATGCAAAGCCAAATGAAGATTAGATCTAATTGATATCAGCGTTGAATGACTCTAGGAGCATTAACACTGGACTGACCCTAAGGTTGATGAATCCTATAAGCGCTTGCCTAGTCTAAGACTAGTTACTAGAGCCAGGGCCTAAGGCCTAGGTGACTGCTTGTCACATGGCTAGGGAACAGAGTTCCATGGTTATGACTCTATGGTCATGAGGAAGGTTATGTTGGTGACTAGTCATCATGCACCTATCCTGTTTAAGCTAGTGAAAGGCTCACTTATCTATAAAGCCCCGATGACCCTATTGTCACATGGCTATTAGGAATAAACCCACCTTAGTGACTATTACAACTGTCACTCTGCTATTTGGGGCTAAAAGTACTGGATGATTATTATGATCATTGGTTGATGTGTTATACTCAACATTACATGGACTCATTTGTCTGCTTGAATAGGGCTATATCTATTAGGTGTGTGCCTTATGATTTGATGGCATGTTACTACTGTTCATGAGCATATTAAGTTTTCTTGCTGGGCTTCGGCTCACGGGTGCTATGTGGTGCAGGTAAAGGCAAAAGAATGCTGGACCATCCTTGAGTTGGAGAGCTTAGGTGACGATGTGTACATATGCAGCTGCTCGACCACCACAGCCGAGGTTTGAAGGGGAACTAGGGTTAAACCCTGTTTTGCCGCTTAGATCGGCTGGTTGTAAATATTTTCTTATAATAGACCCTTAAATTATATTTTTGGGATCCCAATGTATATAATAAGTGTTCTAATGACACGTTACATCTTAACCAAAAATTTTAATCCCTAAACCGCTAATCATACTTAGTTACATGATTTTGGCCAAATGACTCGATTACCGAGTTTAGCACTGTTTACAAGGCACACCGTAACGGTCCCTGGAGTTTAGGGTGTTACAGAGACGATCTTTGAATATTAACTATCGGTTTGGTCATAACAAGCTTAAGCTCGGGGCTCGAAGTGAGTCTCGGGGTGTTTTGGTGTTTAGAGTGTTATCGGGAGTAAAAGGGTAACGGGGTTTGAATTATTAGTATTTGAGAATATCGAGAATAGTGGGAATTGGAGAGCGTTAATTATGATAAACGAGATAGGTGGAAAATGACGGTTTTGCCTATGGGAGTCCTTAGAAACTTTTATTTGACCTAGGGGAATTTTAGTCTTTTTACCCCTAGGATTGATATATGGGCTGAAGGCTGTAGAAAAATAGAACCAAAACAGAGTTTGGTTACCTCCCTCACGTTCATCATCTTCCTCTTGCTTCCTTTGGAGTTTTTGATCCCAATTTGAAGAACTAAGCTAAGGAATCAAAGTTTGGAGCTTAGGACTTTAGTTCAACCATTGAAGAAGACTTAAATCCAGCTAGAGGTAAGAATCTATCCATGAAACCTTAGTTATGCTCTATTTTCTTATGGTTGTCAGTTGTGAAATCTAAGTTGTTAGGTTGGGAATTAATGGAAGTTTTTGGAGGAAGTTCACTTGGGTTTTGAAGCTTGTATGGTGGGTAAGTTGTGGTAGCAATTGGGGGCTTTGCTTGGTGATGTTGGGAGAGTTTTAATGAGGTTTTAGAATGAGTTTGAAGGGATAAAAACAGGGGTTTTGGCTGAGTTTTAGGTGGGGTCGCGACTCTGTTCTAGAGCGTCGTGGCCCAAGCTTGAGAAAAGGAGAGGAAAAGGCTAAAGGGCCGAAGGGCCGTGGCATGGCCAGGGAGGGCCGCGGCCCGTGCTAGGAGCTGAAGGGAGGCCGCCTCTGTTTGAGGGGCGGGCCGCGGCATGGCCAGGGAGGGTTGCGGCCCTTAGTGGCATTTTGGCTAGAAATAGGTTTTTGGCTTGGGGATTCAAGCCTTAGGCCTTGAGATCGATCATGTTATCCAAAAAACAGGCATGAATGACATGGCAAACATTTAGTACACGTGGCTGACATCTGGCGGAATTCGTGCTCGACTATCGACCAGGAAGACATCTATTGTCGCAACGATCGATCTCTTCATATGACCAGCCTGGTCGTACGCATGCTATACGCGGAGAAGATTTCATGCAGTTATGATAGTATCTGAAATTATCTCCCATGATTTCCTGAGTATCCGATTATTTAGGAAATAATATCTGTAACAAATTAATGTAAATCCTCATTGAGCCTAGAAATAGAGAAAGATAGCTCAAGGGAAGAGGGGTTTCTTTTTTTCTTTCTAATCACTGGAGATTAGAGTGATTCTATTTGATATATTGTCTTGTTCTTCACAGGTTTGTGAAACTCATTGAACCATAGTTCTTTGATCACTCATTTGAATCCTATATCAATAACAATTCAAGTGGACGTAGGTTATTACCAGATTCTGGGGCCGAACCACTATAAACTCTTGTGTTCTTTATTGTTTTGTCATCATATTCTTTCCAACGTGTTTGTCCACATCAAGTATATTTGACTCCGTGTCAGTTGACCAAAATCAGGGTCAACATTCTGGTGCTTTCATTGAGAGCTTGATACATTATCGTTGAAAGATCAATGACGAAAACTACCAAGAAAACTGGACAGGCAGCCGGTGCTGCACCATCTCACCCGCCTCCTCCTCCTCCAAATGTGGCTGAGGATGAGCCACATTTGGAAATTGATGAGGAAGAAATGGACTCCGAGACGCTGAAGAATACCCTGGGGGTATTGCAGGACGAACTGGCCAATCTGAGGGCCAGCCAGGAAAGTGCTGCCGAAATCATGGCGCGGCAGCAACAAGAAATTGAACGGCAGCGCCTAGAGCTGAGTGAAAGACAGGAGGAGATGGACCGTCGCGAAAGGGAGGCCATGGCAGCCCTCAAGGCAGCCCTACAACTGGCTAGGAATCAAGCTGCACCTGCATCGCAGCCTGATCAACCTGCGAATGGGCCGCCCCACAGGGGTCCCAATCCTAGCCCGCCTATCCAACCCTCGAGCCCACAAAGGCCCGAGCAACCACCGGCGCCTCAAGACGATGTCCTGCTAAGGGACCCTAAAGCACAGCTTCTATCCCAAGCTGGTCGCGGCAATCCCCCGCAACAGAGGCAGAATAAGGCCGGACAACCGCCTCGCAATCCTAGACGCCATAGGGGCGATGAGCCAAACCCTCCGAGCAGAGGACAGCGTCCTCCTGGTAACAGAAGGAACTCAGAGTCAGGCTCTGCGGTCCGGGGCCCCCCACGGCATTATAATGCACAGGGACCCACCGACCAACGTAGGCCACCCTCTAATGCTCGGGAAGTTCCAGTCCGGGAAGGCAACCGAGGGAACAATCGCTCCCACCATAGCCAATCAAGATTCAGAGATGGCCATGGTTATAATGAGGTTGACTCAGGCAGAGGAAATGCCGGTCGGAGGAATGAAGAAAGGGGTGGAGGCAGAAGCCTGCCGCCTAGGGATGACCAACCCGATAGACGGGACGCTAGGGGGCAGCCCAGACAAAATAACATCTTCAACCGGCTTGGAGATAGCGAGCAGCGGAGGAGAGACGAAGATTTAAGAGACGTACTCAACGATCGTCGGGAGCGACAAGACGAGAACGTCCTCCCAGCACCAGAGGCCACGGCGATTCCTGGCGCCGTGCAAGCCCAGATAGATGCCCTCAACCAGGAAGTGCAGCAGCTGGTCGGGGGAAGAACATCTTATATCGACCACGATAGGAGAAAAGACACTCCTTTCGTCCAAATTTCCTAATAAGGTTTAGGACCTTGATTAGGAGGCCGGGAGGACCATAATTGATGTATTATGCTATTTAATAACAATATGCATGTTTAGGTGTATTAAATATGCATCTGAACCCATTTCTGATTAATTGGTGATTTTCATATTTTGGCCATTTCGGGCATATTTGACATATATGTGATATGTGTGTAGTGCTTTATTATTATTTGGTTATGCCAGGGTTACCCAGCACGAGACGATCCTAGGAGGTAAGCTAGTGGGGAAGTCACAACAGGATTTATTCTTGACTCGGAGTGAGTCAAGGGATATTTAGAGCATTACCGGGTTATTGGGTAATGAGAATCAATATTTGGTGATAAATTGGGAGTTAGTAAGATCATGGGGAAATTCTGGAGGTTTTGACTATTTTGTCCCCGGGGGTGTTTTCGGGACCCCGAGCGTTAGGATTTGTTTGAGGCTACTTAAGCTTGACGTAACCTTTTAAGAAATAAAAAGAACGTTCAGTAATCGCATTTTTGAAGGAAACTTGAGTTCTAGGACTTGAATTCAAGTGAGGATCGAGGCATATCGATTCTATGAAAGATTAGAAGCTTATTAGCTGGAGGATTTAGTTGGGAAACAACTCAATCAGAGGTAATTCAAGTTTTAAGTTCTAAGTTTTTAAAGTTTTTAAGCTTGAATTGGACTTTGTGTTTTGATGAGTTTTTGATTGATTTGAGACTTAGGTTTTGTTGGTTTTGGATTGTAACGACCCGAATTTGATAATCGGGCTTAGGGCCTTGATTAGTGTGCCTGTAGGGAAATAAATGATTTAATATGCTAATACGTGGATTTATGTGAATATATGATAGTGATGCATGTTTAATTGAGTTAAATGTGCATGTGGGCCCCGTCTGGATATTGGGGCATAAGTGTGATAAATGTTATGTATGTGATATTTCTGTGCAGCACGATCCGAGACAGTCCTGGGTAGCGGTTAGCCAGAGAGTCACAACGGGGTTGAGATTCTGACTCGGGGCGAGTCGAGGGGTAATTTGGGTACTAGGTGTGTTATGGGATTATCGGGACATGAAAATAAATATTTAGAGATATATTTGAGGATAAATGTCTAGGCGGGAATATTGGGGAAATTTACCATTTTGCCATCGGGGACGTTTTGGGCACCCCGAGCCTTGAGGTAACCACATAGATTTAAGTGAATAAAACAAAAGGGAGAATTGTTTAGAAACTTAGAGAAACCGACTTGCACTTCTCTTCTCAGCCAAGGATAACTTTTATTTTCCTCTCTCTTTCACTCTCTAAGGCAAATTCAAAGGGAAACTTTGGGAATCAACTTGAAGGTCTAAGGAGTTCAGCTGGGATTTAGGGAGCTTGGAGCATAAGGGGGCTAGTTCTAAGGTTTAATTCACCAAGAGGTAAGCTTTAATTATAGAGGTTATGTTTAGAGTTGCAGCTGGTTGTTAGAGTATGCATGTTAGCAAGTTTGAATTGTTCTTGTAACGCCCCAACTCCAGGGACCGTTACGGTGTGCCTTGTAAACAGTGCTAAACTCGCTAATCGAGTCATTTGGCCAAAATCGTGAACTAAGTATGATTAGCGGTTTAGGGATTAAAATTTTTGGTTAAGATGTAACGTTTCACTAGAACGTTTAACATATATACTGGGATCCCAAAAATGTAATTTTAAAGTCTGCTACAAGAAGATATTTACAACAGGTCGTTCTATGCGGCAAAACAGGGTTTAACCTTAGTTCCACTTTAAACCTCGGCCGTGGCGGACGAGCAACTGCATATGTACACGTCATCACCTAAGCTCTCCAACTCAAGGATGGTCCAGCTTCCTTTTGCCTTTACCTGCACCACATAGCACCTGTGAGCCGAAGCCCAGCAAGAAAACACAATAAAGCATGATATAATATCAACAATGATCATAATAATCATCCAGGACTATCAGTCCAAAATAGATAGGTGACCGCAGCAAAAGTCACAAAAGTGGGGACAACTCCTTCTTGCCATGTGACGATAGGGTCACCAGGGCTTAACTGATATGAGAACCTTTCATAAGTTTGAACAGGATAGATGTATGATGAGTGGTCACCAACATAACCTTCCTCCCGACTCTAGAGTCGTAACTATGGACAGCGTCCCCTAGCCATGTGACAAACAGTCACCAGGGCCATAATCATCTGGTCTTAGACCAGGCAAGCGCTTATAAGTTCATCGACTTTAGGGTCGGTCCAGCATTAATGCCATAGAGCCATTCAATGCATGTTCATCAACTTTAGGGTCAGTCTAGCATTAATGCCATAGAGCCATTCAATGCATGTTCATCGACTTTAGGGTCGGTCCCTGACTAGTCAGTGCCATACACAAGTAAGTCATGCCACCAAACATATATCACATGTTCAATATTCATAAACAAGGTATTCAACATGCTTACTAAACAAGTACTAATACAATTAGGACCATGCATAACCCCAGAGACTCAAGCTCTGAACGATATCATACTCAGTATACAAAGCATGTCCTAATCACATGTTTCTCATGCATCATATGCAATATATCCAACAATCCAACATGCACCAATAATAGCCATGCATGTCACGTTCAATAGTCAACCAACATTCATCAAGAATAGCCATGCATGTCATGCTTAATAATCAACCAACATGCATCAAGAGTAGTCATGCATGTCATATATACACAGGGTGCAGTTTTCTTACCTCAGATTCGAGCTAGAATGATTAAAAGAACGACCCTTGAGAACGATCAACTTTTAGTCATTTAGCAGTCACCTAGTCATAACCAATTATAATCCATTAATAAAATAAATTAATAAATGGTTCAAAATCTAAAACCACACTCTCGGGATCAATCCCCCACTCTCGGGAATTTTAATATACTCAAACGGGGCAAAGGAACCAATCCCCGAGCCTTAAGGGTCATTCCGAGCCCTAAAATAGGTTTGCTGAAAAATGGACCAGCGATGCAGCCTTATTAAGTGGTGTTGCAGCCCTATAAGATGGCGCTGCAGCCCTATTTCCAAGTCAGAGAGCCCTGCTCTCTGCCCTCCCTAGCGCTGTTGCGCCCAGAATGGAGCTGCTGCGCCAAAAACAGACTAGAAACTTTCTGGTTCTTCTTCTTTGCGATTTCTCTTCAAACCAACCCTCCAAATCAATCCTAAACATCACCCAAACATCCAATTCAACCCCAAATCATCATCTATATCATACCCTCATAAAAACCCAATCAATCTTACACAAAATCTCCCATTAATTCCAACTACCCACATCAAAACTATAAGCTGAAAACTATATAGAAAAACAGAGTATGGCTTATATTCAAGGATGAAATCTTACCTCAAACTTGATTTAGATATCCTTCAATGATTGAACCAAAGTCCTAAACCCTCAAGCCTTGCTCTCCTAGCTTGCTACCTCAAATTGGCTCTCAAAAATTGAAAGAAAGAATGAGGAGAAATGTTGTACGGGAAGGAGAGAAGCAATGAAGATGAGGATGCTCTGTTTTCTCTAACATTTTCTACAGCTTTCTTACCACAAAGGCTGATATATATCTTAGGGGTGAAAAGACCATTTTGCCCCTAGGCCAATTAAATCCCTCTAAAGATTTCCAAGGGTAAAACCGTCCTTTCCCGCCTATCTCGATAGTCTCAAACACCAATAATCCATATCTGTTACCCCATAATTCCCGGTAACACTCTAATCATCAAAATGACCCCGAGACTCACCCCGAGCCCCGAACTTAAACCCGTTATGACTAGGTCGAACACTTACATCTCATGATCGTCTCATGCGGAATAGCTCGAACCAATCCACCTTATAATATGGCTATATTAATTAATCACAACCCTTCACCCAAAATACACAATTACGCCCACAGCGACCAAATTACCAAATTGCCCTTATAATTATAAATACACCCATATGCACGCATTTACCATCATATAATAATATAATTCACATAAACATGCATATGATCATTAAATAACATCATAACTCAATTATGGCCCTCCTGGCCTCCTAATCAAGGTCCTAACCCTTATTAGGAAATTCGGGGCATTACAGTTCTTGAGTGATCTAGTTGAGTTTTAGGGTAGATTTTAATGGGTTTTGATGTTGATACTGGGTGGGAATGATGGTGTTGATTATCTAGGATTGTTAGCTTGGTTTTGGTGAGGATTGACTTGAAGAAAACGCAGGAAAAATGGTGAAAAATCTGGGTTTGGAGGTGTGGGCCGTGGCCCGTGCGCGTGCGGCCATGGGAGGCCGAGAAGATTCATGTGCGTCGCGCCACTTAGTGGGCGCGCCGCGGCCCGTGTGGGTGTCAGTGGGAAGCTAGCCTCTGTTTCGAGGCTAACTACGGCGCTTGTGGGTAGGGTCGCGACCCTTAGTGCTAATTTGCATTTTAAAGGGTGTTTAGATTTGGGAATTCAATGGTTAAGGCTTGGGATAGATTTTATCACCCGGATTGATAGAATTCAAGGTCCTGAAGGTTAGGGTTATGGCTTAAAGTTATTTATTAGATTAGAACTTGACAGATGGATATTGTTAATGTGTTGTTACTAGGGTTTCGGCGAGGCTCAAGTTAGAGGACTGTGCTCGGGGCATCGGTGCTCAGAACTCAGGTAAGAAAACCCTTGTTCCCATACAGCTTGTGTGCAGGGCTGAGCCCAATGTGTTTGAATAGAATTGGTATGCAGGGCTGAGCCCAATATGTTAGAGATGCGGGGCGTAGCCCTTTAACTGAATATACTAGAATTTTGTACTTGCTTGCTATGCTATGTATATTATGATGTGAATGATCGGCAAGAGCCGGGAACGGTGTAGACCGAGAACGGCGAAGGGCCAGGAACGACGTTGGGCACATTGAGTGCAAGGCCGAGAACGGCAAGGGGCCGGGAGCAGCGTTGAGCACGTGGAGTGCAAGTTGCCAGGGCGAGTCCCTAAAAGGATACCTGGGATATCCTCACGGCGTGGTCTGCGAACCCAGGGCTTGGTAAACGCCTAGGACGGCTAGGCCGTATGTGTTTAGCCCATTGGTGGCCTATTTATATGCTTGTTATATGTGTTGCATATGTTATCTGTTTGTGGGTTTTCTTGCTGGGCTTCAGCTCACAGATGCTCTGTGGTGCAGGTAAGGGTAAAGAGAAGGTCAACCAACCATGAGTACAGCAGGCGTGAGGCGGCGTGTACATGTTTGGCTAGCCTGGTTGCCACAGCCAGAGGGTTTTGGGAGATGCTTGTGAATAAACCTAGATTTTGTCGTCTAGTCGACTTGGTTCAGTTTATATGTTGTAAATATTTCTAAACTATATTTTGGGATCCAAAGTGTAAAACTTTTATCATTTACTATGGAAATTACTATTTCTAAAGTTTTTCCTTTGTTTATGGCTTAATCACACTGTTTGACCTAAACCCTCGATTAGCGAGTTGAAAGTACGTTTTAAAACTCACTTGGTAATGGCTCTAAGGAAGTAGGGTGTTACATGGATCATGGGGATGTGTTGGGAACTTTGATTTTTGAGTTTGGAGATGTTTGGATAGGTTTTTGGGAGATTTTAAAAGGTTAAAATCATGGAAAAATGGCTAGTCCGAGGTTGGGTCGCGGCCCAGGCTCGATGAAGCAAGTGGAAGATGTTGTGAGCTCTAGGGGCCGTGGCACTGGGTATGGTGCGCCGCGACGCTTGCCCTTGGTGTTCTTGTTTAGGGCTGGGGGTCGCGGCGCTTGGATAGGGGGTCGCGACGCTTGGTGCTGTTTTTGGCCAAATTGATGTTTTGTTCAGGGGAACTCAAACCTTAGGCCTCGGGATCATTCCTACTACCATGTTTAGTGGGATTTGATGTCTTGGAGGCTAGGTCTTGGTTGCGGGATTGGTTTTAGAACTTGAACTCGTTGGATCACCTACTAATCCAATTATTAAACCTCATTAGGGATTTTGGGACATTACAGGAGTAATAGTATTTTTTTTATTAACCAACCCCTCACTTCTCCTTGACCCTCACCTCGCTTGGGCTCTCCCAAACTCAGCCCCGACATCACCATCTTCCATAGTTTCCAGCCTCAAGCCTGTCGCGAAGAGAGAGAATAAAATCTTCAAGAATGGACGAAAAAAAAACAAGAAAAAAGAGAAGAAGAAGAAGAACTGCAAAGAAAGATAAGAAAATCAAATATCTAATTAATTTTGTTTGAGATTTAATTTAGGTATTAAGTTTTTTAATTTTAAAATCATTTTTATTTAATTTTTAAATCTTTAAATGATTTTTTTAATAAAAATAAATATTATTATATATAAAAGAATGATATAAACATATTAAAAAAAATTAAACCAAAATATTGTTTATGATTTAAAAAAATATGTATAATATGATAACCTTTTTAAATATAAGTGATGATTTTTTTTAATAAAAATAAAGATTATGTATTATATATTATTTTTATAAGGATATTTTATAATATTTAAATTTATATTAATATAAGTATTAAATAACTAATCTTGTATTAAATATTATAATAATAATATTTGAATTCATATTAATATAATTAGTAAAAAATTAGAATTATAGATTATTATCATAATAGTATTTTATAGGGTTTATACATTTTTAGACCTTGTGTTTTGCCTCATTGCCTGTTTGGACTCTATATTTTGATAAATTATTTTTTGGACCCCGTATTTTGTAAAATGGTTCAAATAGGCCCCTAAACCAAATATTGATTAACAAAAAATTGAATATAACAACACAATTCTTAGGCAGAATGGCTGTATTTTTGTTCTGTGTTGTTAGTTTGATGAATTATTTGTGATTTTAGTTCAAAAAACTTTGATCAAAATTGAGTTTAGGGGTCTATTTGAATTATTTTAGAAAATACAAGGTCCATAAAGTAATTTATCAAAACACAGGGTCTAAAAATGCATAAACCCTATTTTATAACTGTTGACGCGGTTCTTCGTCAACAGGTAATTAAGAGAATGAGACAAAAGGATTAGTGCTAAATGTGTAACGCCTTGGCTACCCCAGAACAGTTACGGAGAACGGTGAACCGGACATTTGACCCGCTACCCGAGTCCTTTGGCTAAAAACGTGATCTAAGTGTCGTTAACAGGTTAAGGTGTAAAACCAGTAAAAAGGAAAGGGCATTTTTCATTAAGTAAATAAACTGCTCATGAGCCTTTTTAAAATGTTTACAAGTAGTTCATGTTACAAAAGAGTTGCTACAGTTCATATATACAAACCCCGCCGGCCTAAGCGGCAAAAATAGGGTAAACCCCTAGTCCCTCTGAGAACTCCTTGACCGTGGCGATCAAGCGGCCCTGTATGTACATTACATCGCCCAAGCTCTCCACTCAAGGCTGGCCAAGCTTTTCCTTTCCTTTACCTGCACCACATAGCACCCATGAGCCAAGGCCCAGCAAGAAAACATAATAAAACATGATATAATATCAACAACGATCATAATAACCATTCAGGACTATCAGTCCCACAAATAGGTGACAATAGCCAAAAGTCACAGTAATGAGCATCGCTCCCTCTAGCCATGTGACGATAGGGTCACCAGGGCTTAACTGAGAAATGAATCTTTCATAAGTTGTTTAGGACAGGTGTATGGTGATTAGTCACCAACATAACCTTCCTCACGACTCTGGAGTCGAAACTATGGACAACGTCCCTTAGCCATGTGACAAACAGTCACCGGGGTCATATACCTTGGCTATATTCATCTGGTTATAAGCCAGGCAAGCGCTTGTAAGTTTTTCGACCCTAGGGTCGGTCTGGCATTAATGCTATAGAGCCATTCAATGCATGATTCTCGACTTTAGAGTCGGTCCCTGACTAGTCAGTGTCTCAAGCAGGTAATCAGCGTTCAATAGCATTTAATATGCAATCCATGTCCACACATATCAACCAGCATGCCTCAAACATCAAACCATACATGCCATATATCTATACAGGGTGCAACTGTATTCATACACTGTTTTCTTACCTCTGGTTCGAGTGAGAATAATTATATGAACGACCCCTGAGAACGATCAACCTTTAAAATCCTTGACGGTCACCTGGTCATAACCAAATTATAGAATTTATCAATAAAAATGATAACCGAGGGTTCCCAAACCAAATCCTAGCCCCCGAGACCTCAAATACTACCCAACCGGGTACTAGGTCCAACCCCGAGGCCTATGGTTTAAATCCCTAAGCTAAAAACCTCTTTCTAGAAAATTTGGCCTTATGGGCCGCGGCCCCCAAAAGCTGTGCCGCGGCACGCCCCCAAACAAAGAGGCCCCCATCTGCCAGACGCGCATGGGCCGCGGCACGCAAAAGCTGTGCCGCGGCACCCAGCCCAGTTCAGCCTAAGCCTCATGCACGAACCAGATTTTCCCCCTGTGCGCTTTTCTCTCAAACCAGCCTCTCAAACCATCATAAAACCTCCTCCAAACATGTAATTAAACCCCCAAATAACAACCTTAGCTCACTCACATTAAACCCCAATCAACTAACACCAAAAACCTCCTTTGATTCTCATTTCCCACATCAAAAACCATGAATTAAAAACTATAAGCAAAACAGAGCACCAGCTGTAATTAATGGCCAAAACTCACCTTGAAACTTGTCTTGAACCTTCCACACAAGCTAACACAAGTCTCCAATCCAGCCCTTAAGTCTCCCTAGCTTGAATCTCCACCAAGAACTCAAAACCCTCAAAGGAGCAATTGAAGAAGATGATGTACGGGTAAGGGAGAGGCAAACCCCTATTTTTGTTCTGTTTTATTCTACAGCCTTCAGCCATTTAAAACAAATATATCCACCCCTAAAATGACCAAAATGCCCTTATACCATCCAAAGCCTCTTAAACCAACCCAGGGGCAAAATTGGTACTTCTAGCTTAACCCGTTAATCATAATTAACGCCTCCCAATTCCCGCTAATCTCAATATCCTCAAACACCAACAATTTATATCCCGTTACCCTAAAATCCCCGGTAACGCTATAACCTTTAATATCACCCCGAGACTCACCCCGAGCCCCGAGCTCAAACTTGTTATGACCAAACCGATAAATCATGTTCGAAGATCGTCTCATGTCGAAATACTCGAACCAATCCACATTATAATGTGGTCTCACAATATATCATTATTATACAAACAAATATTCAATTATACCCTCAACGGGCCAAATTACCAGAATACCCCTGTAAACAAATGTGGACTCACACGCGTGCATTTAACATCATATGTTAATATAATTCTCATAAACATGCATAAACACATTTAATGGCATAATTAAACAGTTATGACCCTCCCGGCCTACTAATCCAGCCATTAACCATAATAGGGAATCCGGGGCATTACAACTATCCCCTCCTTACAGAAATTTCATCCTCGAAATTTACCTGAACAACTCGGGAAACTGACTCCGCATATCAGACTCCAGCTCCCAGGTCGCCTCCTCGACCTTGCTGTTCCTCCACAACACCTTAACCAAAGGTATTGTCTTATTCCTGAGGACTTTATCCTTCTGATCAAGTATCTGAACAGGCTGCTCCTCAAAGGAGAGATCTGGCTCAAGCTCCAGATCCTCATAGCTCAAAACGTGACTCTCATCCGATACATACCTCCGAAGAGCGGATACATGGAATACATTATGCACGGCCGACAACGCCGGAGGCAAGGCTAGCCTGTAAGCCACTTGACCAATCCTTTCTAGGATCTCAAATGGGCCTACAAACCTGGGACTCAGCTTGCCTTTCTTCCCAAACCTTCTCACCCTTTTCCATGGCGAGACTCTAAGGAAGACATAGTCTCCTACCTGGAACTCCACGTTCCTGTGCTTGGGATCTGCATAGCTCTTCTGTCTACTCTGAGAAGTAAGCATCCGAGCTCTAATCTTATCAATAGCCTCACTGGTCCTCTGAACCGCCTCAGGACCTAAGTATCTCCTTTCACCTGTCTCATCCCAATGAATGGGAGATCTACACTTCCTACCATACAACATCTCATAAGGTGCAACACCAATGGTAGACTGGTAACTGTTATTATAGGAGAACTCTATCAAAGGCAGATACTTACTCCATGATCCACCAAAGTCCAGTACACATGCCCGCAGCATGTCCTCCAGTATCTGGATCGTCCTCTCAGACTGCCCATCTGTCTGAGGATGATAAGCTGTACTGAACTTCAGTCGTGTACCCATGGCTGTCTGTAAACTCTTCCAGAATTTGGAAGTGAATGTAGGGTCCCGATCCGACACGATCGACCTAGGAGCTCCATGGAGACGCACGATCTCTCTCACATAGAGATCTGCATACTGGTCAACAGTATAAGTAGTCCTCACTGGTAGAAAGTGAGCTGACTTGGTATAGCGATCCACTATCACCCAAATGGAATCATGCTGACCAACAGTCCTGGGCAAGCCCACCACAAAGTCCATTGTGATGTCTTCCCACTTCCACTCCAGGATATCCAGAGGCTGCAATAACCCTGCCGGCCTCTGATGCTCAGCCTTGACCCGTTGACAGGTCAAGCACTTAGCCACATACTCTACTACATCTCTCTTCATCCCTGGCCACCAGTACAACGATCTCACATCCTGGTACATCTTCGTGGTGCCCGGATGCAAAGAGTAAGGTGTAGTATGAGATTCATCCAGAATCTCCCGCCTCAACGCAATGTCTAACGGAACACATATCCGTCCCTTGTATCTCAGCAACCCCAAATCAGACACTGTATAATCCCTGGATGCTCCAACCAAGACATCCTCTCTAATCTTGATCAGCTGTGGATCACTCAACTGACCTTCTTTAATCCTCTCTAGCAGCGTAGACTGTAGCGTAACATTGGCCAACTGGCCCACCAGCAACTCTATACCAGCTCTGGTCATATCATCAACTAATTCTTTGGCTATCAGCCTAATACCATGAATCTGTCCCGGGCCCTTCCGGCTTAAAGCATCAGCTACCACGTTGGCTTTCCCTGGGTGATACAGAATCTCACAATCATAGTCTTTCACTAATTCCAGCCAACGCCTTTGCCTCATGTTCAAGTCCTTCTGAGTGAAGAAGTACTTCAGGCTCTTGTGGTCTGTATAAATCTCACACTTCTCTCCATAGAGATAGTGCCTCCATATCTTTAAAGCAAAAACCACCGCTGCCAACTCTAAGTCATGAGTGGGATACCTCTTCTCGTACTCCTTCAACTGACGAGAAGCATAAGCTATAACCTTCTCTGATTGCATCAAAACACAGCCCAGACCCTGATGAGAAGCATCACAGTATATCACAAACTTCTCTTGATCTGTAGGAAGACTCAGAACTGGAGCTGTTATCAATCTCTGTTTCAACTCCTGGAAGTTGTTCTCACATTTGTCTGACCACACAAACTTCTGACCCTTGCGTGTCAGCTCAGTCAACGAAGTAGTAATTTTTGAGAACCCCTCCACAAAACGTCTGTAATACCCTGCCAATCCAAGGAAACTTCTAACCTCAGAAGCATTCTTTGGCCTTGGCCAATCTCTGATCGCTTCAATCTTTGATGGATCCACTTTGATCCCCTCCTTACTGACAATGTGCCCAAGGAAGGACACCTGAGACAACAAAAACTCACACTTCTTGAACTTTGCAAACAATCTGTGTTCTCTCAACCTCTGCAGAACCAACCTCAGATGATGCTCATGCTCTGACTTAGTCTGAGAATACACCAGAATATCATCAATAAAGACGATCACAAACTGGTCTAAATAATCCTTAAACACCCTGTTCATCATATCCATGAAAGCGGCAGGGGCATTAGTCAACCCAAATGACATAACTAAAAACTCATAATGCCCATACCTAGTGCGAAAAGCGGTCTTCGGTATGTCTCCCTCCTTGACCCTCAACTGATGATAACCAGAACGAAGGTCGATCTTAGAGAATACCGTCTTACCCTGCAATTGATCAAACAGATCGTCTATCCTTGGCAAAGGATACCGGTTCTTAATTGTCAGCTTATTCAGTTCCCTGTAATTTATACACATCCTCAGAGAACCATCTTTCTTCTTCACAAACAGAACTGGCGCACCCCAAGGTGAAAAGCTAGGTCTGATAAAACCTAAATCCAGCAGCTCTTGCAACTGTACCTTTAATTCTTTCAACTCAGCTGGGGCCATTCTGTATGGTGCTCTAGACACTAGCTCCGTCCCTGGGGCCAATTCTATAACGAACTCAATCTCTCTGTGTGGTGGCAACCCTGGCAAATCCTCCAGAAACACATCCAGAAACTCACACACAAGTCTAGTATCCTCTGGTCTCACCGGCACGACCTTGGTGGTATCAACCACACTGGCTAAGAATCCAATGCAACCCCCTTGCAATAAATCCCTAGCCCTCAACACCGAAATCATAGGAATACGGGGTCCATGCACAGCACCAACAAATACAAAAGGATCCTCACCTTCAGGCTCAAAAGTGACCATCTTCCTTCTGCAGTCAATGGTTGCCCCATACTTGGCTAACCAGTCCATACCCAGTATCATATCGAAGTCAGTCATAACCAACTCTATAAGATCCACTGACAACTCTCTGCCCTCCACCATCACTGGCCGCCTAGGACACGGGAGCAATTCTTCATGCCGCAGGAGCAGGCCAAATGCCTCCCCCGCCTCCGCGAGCTCCAGCCGCCATTCAGGACGGAGGAACGGAGCTCGGGACTCCGGTCGTGGCGGTCTCCGATGTGCGCATCCCAGTCAACCCTCAGGACCTGGAGAAGATCCCAGAGGCCTTCCGGGGGACGGTGTATGAGTCGGCGAACTACGCCGTCAGCCATACATACAAGTTCACCGAGAAGGAGCTCCGGGCCATCGAGACCATGAGCCCGGTGGACGTGCTGGAATCTTCAATAGGCATGGCCATGACAGTAAGCCAACCTAGACTTGTTCTTGTTTTTTTTTATTTTTTATTTTATTCTTTGCTCTGCTTGTGCCTAAGGCAATTGTCTCTTTGTCTTTGCAGAGCGTTGTCGCCCTACATCGGAGCATCATCAGGACCATAACTCAGCTCGAGGATATGAGGACCGAGCACCAGGCCTCCCTTCGGGAGGCTAAGGCGACTAAAGATGCCTTGGAGACCTCGAAGGACGAGTTGGAGAAAGCCCTCTCGAAGGTCCAGGAGCTCGAAGCCTCCCTCGCCACCTCGCGGACGGACCTTGAGGCTGCGAAGACTGAGATCCAGGCCGCCCAGGTCGCCCTAGAGGCCGAACGGGCCACTTCGGAGCAGTCCATGCAGGATTTGTTCTATCACTGTTGGGCTTACAATCCGAAGGCTGACTTCTCCTTCATGGAACTGAGCCTTTGGGCGCGCTTGCTGGTGAAGTTCCAAGCTCGTCTTGAGAAAGAGGCGCCGCCTTCGAAGACTGGAGAAGCCTCGGGCGTGGCGAAGCAGGGTGAGACAGTGACCTCCAAGGGGCCATCTGACGGAGCTTAGGGCATTCCTTCCCTGTTGCCTTTGAACATTTTTAAGTATATTTTTTTTGTAACCTTTGCATGAGGTGTTTTCACCTCGAGACAATTTGCTTTAACGTTTTTAATTTACGCTCTTTCATGCTTTTAAGCATTTCAGCTATAATTTATTGAAAAACCTAGTTCGTGTTAACTTTAACCCATATTTCGAGCTCTTGAAGTAAAACAACGATCAATAGATTTAAATCAACTTCTAAGCTTTATGACCTGGTTAAAACCAGGAATTTAATTTGAAAACTTAGTTCGCGTTAACTCTTATCCATATCTCGAGCTCTTTAAGAAGAACAACGATCAACAGATTTAAATCAACTTCTAAGTTTTATGACCCGGTTAAAACCAGGAACTTAATTTGAAAACTTAGTTCGTGTTAACTTTTATCCATATCTCGAGCTCTCTAAGAAGAACAACGATCAACAGATTTAAATCAACTTCTAAGTTTTATGACCCGGTTAAAACCAGGAACTTAATTTGAAAACTTAGTTCGTGTTAACTTTTATCCATATCTCGAGCTCTCTAAGAAGAACAACGATCAACATATTTAAATCAACTTCTAAGTTTTATAACCCAGTTAAAACCAGGAACTTAATTTGAAAACATAGTTCGTGTTAACTTTTATCCATATCTCGAGCTCTCTAAGAAGAACAACGATCAACATATTTAAATCAACTTCTAAGTTTTATGACCTGGTTAAAACCAGGATAGGACTTAGTTAGTGTTAACCCTTATCAATATCTCGCGTTTTTAAGAAAACCACGGTCAATCGATAAGAATCAACGTCTAAGTCGTTAAGGAGACCTGGTTATATCCAGGTACCATATGCCCCCCAAGTAACTGGGAAAGGGTCTTTCGTGGTTACTTTACATTACACTTGCAAATATGCATAAAAAGTTGATTTTCATTAATACATAAGAAGTGGCCTTCCAGGCCTTACAAGTAAATCATTGGTAATATCTCTTTAAGTGGACGGCGTTCCAAGTTCACGGGACCGCCCCTCCGTCAAGTCGAGCTAGCTTATAAGTTCCCTCCTTAATGACTTCGATGACCTGGTATGGTCCTTCCCAGTTCGGACCCAAAACTCCGTCTTTGGGATCTTTTTCGGCGAGGAAAATTCTTCTCAGGACCAAGTCGCCTACGCTAAAGGTGCATTTTTTAACCTTGGTGTTGAAGTAGCGGGCGATTTTCTGCTGATAATGGGCGAGCTGAAGTTGCGAATCCTCCCGCCTTTCCTCAACCAGATCGAGGGACTGGCATAAGAGCTCGTGGTTTCGATCTTGGTCGTAAGATTGGACTCTATGCGAAAGAACCTTTATGTAATGCCCCGACTTCTCTGATGTATTTAACGGCGTGAATAGTAGGCCGGGAGGGCCGTACTTGCTTAATTATGTTATTAATTGATTAAATGCATGTATATGTTGATTATATTATGATATGATGTGAAATGCATGCATGTGAGTCCATATTTCTTTATACAGGGGTGTGATGGTAATTTGGCCCGTTGAGGGTAAATTGATTAATTGTACGCATGTTGGTGATATAAATTGAGACCACATTATGATGTGGGTTTGTTCGAGCCATTTGGCATGAGACGATCAAGGAAATGTTAAATATCGGTTTGGTCATAACGGGCTTAAGCTCGGGGCTCGGGGTGAGTCTCGAGGTGTTTTAATGATTAGAGAGTTACCGGGCATTAAAGGGTAACGGGATGTGAAATATTGGTGTTTGAGAATTTTGAGATTAGCGGGAATTGGGAAGCGTTAATTATCATTGACGGTGTAGGCGGAAAATGTCAAAAATGCCCTTGAGTTGGTTTTAGAAGCTTTATTATACCTAGGGGTATAATGGTCATTTGTGTTTAGGATATATATGATGTATGGATGGCTGGGAAACAGAACCCAAAACAGAGTTTTGCTTCTTCTCCTTCCCGTACATTCATCTCCATAGTTCTCTTCTTTGGAATTTTGAGCTTAAGTGTGGAGCTAAGCTAGGAAATCAAGGGGCTAAGGTTGTGGTTTTGGTTCAGCCATTGGAGAGGGTTCAATACTAAGTTTGAGGTAAGCTTTGATCATAACTTTTCTGGTTTTGCCCTGTTTTAAATATAAGTTTCAGTTTGTGTCTTTACGGAGGATTGTTGGAATTTATGGAGGTTTTAAGGGGTTTCCTTGAGTTATGATGAGGGAGAGTTTTGAGTGTTGTTCAGGGGTTTTAATGGGTGTTTAAGAGAGGTTTGGGTGGTGTTTAAGTTGGGTTTGAAGGGTTGGTTCTAAGTGAAATCGTAGAGGAAGAAAAACAGGGGTTTTGGCTGAAATGGGCGTTGCGCCGCGGCCCTTGGGAGCTGCTGGGTTTAGCCGCCTCTGTTTGAGGGGCGGGCCGCGGCATGGCCAAGGAGGGCCGCGGCCCTTAAGGAATTTTTGGCCAAAGAGAGTGTTTTGGCTCGGGGATGCAAGCCTAAGGCCTCGGGATTGAACCTACTACCCGGTTAAGTAGTGTTTGAGGTCCCGGAGGTTAGGTTTTGGTTTGGGAACCTTTTATTATTCATTTTATTGATGGAATCCCATGATTTGGTTATGACCAGGTAACCGCTAAAGGACCAAAAAGTCGATCGTTCTCAGGGTTGTTCTTTTATTCGTTCTTGCTCGAATCAGAGGTAAGAAAACTGCACCCCAAGTGTGACATGCGTGGATATTCCTGAGGCATGTTGAATGTGAGAATATGGACATGGATTATATATGGAATGCTTAGCATATGTTGCTCATTTGTGCATGGCACTGACTTATTAGTCAGATTTGACAAGGGTGCTAGTATCACTGTGAAGCTGTGACTTATTAGTCAGGTTCGGCAGTGGTATTGGGCATTGGTCACGATGAGCTGACTTATTAGTCAGGACGGCTTTGGCGTGTGTCACGCAAGTCAGTAAGATTTGATCTAATCGATTATTAGCATTGAATGACTCAAAGAGCATTAATGCCAAACCGACCCCGAGGGTCGATGAATGAAATAAGCGTTTGGAGGCTAGTGGCTTACTCAGCAGCCACTCTCCCATTTGATTTAGTGACTTGCATGGCAGTCACTCAGTGTGGTTTATCGGAACCTCATGTGGTGTTTACCCATTGGTTTGAAAGCTTTATGCTCAGTGTGATTATAACGATAATCATTTGATAATGTTTATGTAAAGTGTTATGTTTTCTTGCTGGGCCTTGGCTCATGGGTGCTATGTGGTGCAGGTAAAGGGAAAGAAAAGCTCACCTAGCCTTGAGTGGAGAGCTGATGTGGTGGTGTGTACATATGCGACCGCTTGACCGCCACGGTCATGGTGTTCTCAGAGGAACTAGGGGGTTTACCCTATTTTTGCCGCTTAGGTCGGCGGGTTTGTAAATTTGAAACTGTAATGACCATTTTTGTACTGAGAACCACTTGTAAATGTTTTGTTTAGCTCTGCATAGCAGTTTGTAATAAAATCTCCATTTCCTTTTCATTGGTTTTATGCCTTAACCCGTTAATTACACCTAGAGCACGTTTTTGACCAAAGGACTCAGGCAATGAGTCAAATTTCCGGTCCACCGTTCACCATAACTGTTCTGGGGTAGCCAGGGCGTTACACTTTTTCTCCACAGGGAGGACTGCCTCACTCCCAAAAGTTAAAGAAAAGGGAGTATGACCCGTAGGAGTCCGATGCGAGGTTCGGTATGCCCATAGGACCTAGGGGAGCTGTTCTGGCCAGACCCCCTTCGCTTCATCTAATCTTTTCTTGAGGCTCGCCTTTAAAGTCTTGTTGACAGCTTCGACCTGGCCATTAGCCTGAGGATAGGCCACGGAGGAGAAACTTTTCACAATCCCATGTCTGTCACAGAACTCAGTGAACAGGTCGCTGTCGAACTGAGTGCCGTTATCGGAGACGATCTTCTTGGGCAGGCCGAAACGATAGATGATGCTTTTAACCACGAAGTCAAGCACCTTTTTAGACGTAATTGTTGCCAACGGCTCTGCCTCAGCCCACTTGGTAAAGTAGTCGATGTCTACCACGGCGTAACGGACCCCGCCCTTTCCAGTGGGCAGGGCGCCTACTAAGTCTATTCCCCAAACGGCAAATGGCCAAGGGGCCGAGATCATTTTCAGCTCGAGCAACCGCAGTGAATCGCTGGCACTTATCGCACCTCTTCACGTATGAGATCGAGTCTTTGGACAGAGTCGGCTAGTAATACCCTTGCCTGAGAACTTTTAAGGCCAGGCTCTGCCCCCCAGTGTGGTCTCCGCAGAATCCTTCGTGAACTTCCTGCAGGATGACCTTTGCTTCACTTCGATGAACGCACCGGAGGAGAGGTAGGGAATGCCCACGTCGGTACAACACCCCATCGACCAGCGTATATCTCGGAGCTTGATACAAGATTCGCCATGCATCGTTACGTCCTTCAGGCAGCGTGCCCTCGACGGGATACTCAAGAATGGGGGTCATCCAGGTCGGCCTAGCGTCAATCATTTCAACCTCCGCCTGATCTCCTTCTATACTTGGTTGCTCCAAGAATTCTATCGGCACCAATCCCAAGGTCTCCGTCTCTCCCGAGGTGGCGAGCTTGGCAAGAGCATCTGCATTAGTGTTCTTCTCCCGAGGTATCTGTTCGATCGATCCTCGCTCAAATGCGGACAACTCAACTTTTACCTTTGCCAGATAGGCGGCCATCTTGGGTCCCCGCGCCTGATACTCGCCCAGGACCTGGTTCACCACGAGCTAGGAGTCACTGAAGCACTGGACGGAGCTTGCCTTTAACTCCCTGGCTATCCTTAGGCCGGCTAGCAAAGCTTCATATTCCGCCTCGTTGTTGGAGGCCTTGAACCCGAACCTTAGCGCCGAGTGGAATCTATGTCCCTCGGGGGATATCAGAATGATTCCGGCCCCGGAGCCGTTCTCGTTGGATGAACCGTCTACAAAGATCTTCCACAACGATTGGGGCGAGGTGAGCTGAGATTAGCCCTCTGCGGGATTCTCCTGGAATCCCGTGCATTCTGCCATGAAATCGACGAGGGCCTGACTTTTTATAGCAGTTCGTGGATAGTAGAAAATCTCGAACTGGCTGAGTTCGACCGCCCATTTTAACAAGCGTCTCGATGCTTTTGGTTTTTGCAAAACTTGCCTTAGAGGCTGATCGGTCATGACGTGTACTGAGTGGGATTGGAAGTACAGCCTGAGCTTTCGCGAGGCCGTGATCAGGCAGAACGCCAATTTTTCCATCAGTGGGTATCGTGATTCTGCCCCGAGAAGTCTCTTGCTGATGTAGTAGACTGGCTTCTGAGCTTGGTCCTCTTCTCGTACCAGTACTGCGCTAGCTGCATCCTCAGTGACAGCTAGGTAGAGAAAAAGAGGCTCGCCTGCCTTGGGCTTGGATAACACAGGTGGTTCAGCCAGATGCGCCTTCAGGTCGAGGAATGCACTTTCGCACTCTACTGTACATTCAAACTTCTTGTTTCCTCGGAGCAGGTTGTAGAAGGGCAAACACTTATCGGTTGACTTGGAAATAAATCGGTTCAGCACTGCCACTCTTCCTGTTAAGCCCTGGCCATCTTTCCGCGACCTAGGCGAAGGAAGCTCGAGCAGTGACCTGATCTTGTCGGGGTTTGCCTCGATTCCCCGGGTATTGACTATGAACCCCAGGAATTTTCCTGATGCGACTCCAAAAGTGCATTTTTGGGGATTGAGCCTCATGCCGTATCCTCGTAATATTTTAAACATTCTCCCAGGTCGGAAACATGGTTGTCGGCAGTCTTTGACTTGACTAGCATGTCATCAACGTACACTTCCATGTTTTTTTTGATCTGATCCGCGAACATTCTGTTTACCAATCTTTGGTAGGTAGCTCCGGCGTTCTTCAGACTGAAAGGCATGACCTTGTAGCAATAGACATTAGTCGGGGTCATGAAGCTGGTGTGTTCTTGGTCCGCCGGATTCATCGCGATCTGATTGTAGCCTGAGTACGCGTCCATAAAGGACATGAGCTCTTGCACCGTCGTGGCATCCACCAGCTGATCGATCCTTGGTAATGGAAAACAATCCTTGGGGCAGGCTTTATTCAGGTCGGAGAAGTCAATGCAGGTTCGCCACTTTCCGTTGGGCTTTGGAACTAGCACGGGGTTGGCGACCCAAATTGGAAATTTGGCTTCACGGATAAAACCACATTTTTTGAGCCGGGCTACTTCTTCTTCTAGGGCTTCAGCTCGGGTTGTTCCTAAACGTCTTTGCTTCTGAGACTTGGCAGGAGCGCTTTTGTCCAGATGGAGCGTGTGCATGATGACACTCAGGCTAATTCCCACCATGTCCTCGTGGGACCAGGCAAATACATCTAAGTTAGCCCGCAGGAACGTAATCAACTCCGCCTTCCTCTTGCTACAGAGGTTTTTCCCGAGCTAGACCATCCGTGATGGATTTTGTGGATCAAGGTTCACCTCCTCGAGCTCCTCAATAGCCTGGAGCTCGGATCTGTCTTTGCCTACTCGAGGGTCAATGTCCTCACTCAAGGCGACATTTTCCCCTTTGGCGTTTCGAGGTTTTTCAATCTCAGGAGCCACCAAGGGTTCCTTGGATTCCTCTTCACTCAGAATGGCCATAGCCAGCTGCCCGGGTGTAGATTTTCCCTTCAAGGAAATGCTGTAGCATTCCCTGGCAGCGAGCAGATCGCCCTGGATCGTGCAGATTCCCGTCGAGGTGGGGAACTTCATGGCGAGGTGTCAGATGGAGGTGACAGCCTCGAAAGCTATGAGCGTAGGTCGGCCCAAAATGGCGTTGTAAGCAGCGGAGCAGTCTATGACCACGAACTCAAGTAGTTTGGAAACTGTTCGAGATTCTTCTCCTAGGGTGATCACCAGCTCGATCGTCCCTATCGCTGCTGATCCTTCTCCCGAAAAACCATACAGCATCATGGAGGTTGCCTTTAGATCGGCGACAGTCAGACCCATCTTCTCTAAGGTGGATCGGAATAGAAGGTTCACCGAACTCCCGTTGTCTATCAGCACTCTTCTCACTCTCCGATTGGCGAGCTGGACTGCTACAACCAAGGGGTCATTGTGAGGGAACTGGACATGGCTTGCATCTTCCTCCGTAAAAATGATTGGTTGCCTCTCCAATCGCTGCTGTTTTGACTGACGCTGCTCCGGGACGAACTCCACTCCGTTATGAGCCTTTAGTTCATTCACGTATCTCTTTTGGGCGCCTCTGCTTGTGCCAGCCATGTGCGGTCCTCCAGAGATGGTGGATATCTCTCCTCCGACCACTGGAGGAGGAACATCCTGATCTACCCGGGACCCGGGCTGACTGGCTGTGTTGCGGATTTTCCTAAGTGTGTGCAAGTGTACACAATCGTTGAACAAGTAATATAATTGAAATTCCGTTTTTAGTAATTACCAAATTAATTAAACCAAGTGAATTAATTAAAGTGCGGAATGGTAATTAACTGTTTACACAGAATACAGTTCTGTCGGGACAGAAACTGAACACAATAAAAAGACAGTGCAAAACAATAAAGAACACAACGAATTTTTACAAGGTTCAGAAACCCTTTCGGATAACCTACTCCTTGGGGCCACGCCCAGAGAATAAAACCAATTAATAAAGAATCACAAGTACAAAAACATTGACTTAAACAAAACAAGACTCCCTCTTGAGATTTGCCGCAACTTGTTGTACTTCTCTTCACTAATCTGATCTTGATTGAAACGCTCAACCACTTGAACTCCCTTCAATGGCTAGCGAGTGCTTGCATCCTCCCGACGCAAAGCTTGTAAAAATCTTCTCCCGAAGACTATAAACGTTGTGTTCGAATTACAATGTGTATTCACTCATGAACATGGTATAAACTCACCACTAAAAACTAAACACACATAATTTTACAAGATCACATGAATACTTATGATCTTGAATACAAAGAGGAACTCTCACAAATATTACAATAAAGCTCACGAATAATGCACCAAAGAGTTCACTTTTCTCACTGCCTTTAGAGCCCTATTTATAGAGTCTTTTTCGTGCTCACAAAGGCAGAGAAAGAGTTCTTCTAATAAAGGCAAGAATCACAGTAGTTAATATTGATTGATGAAGAGTTGCCTTATTTAGAAGATGCTGATCCGACAGATTCGATATCGGTGGGGACAGCTCAGACCTGTGTCGGATCAAAACAAGCTCAAAAAGGAAACAATAATTAATGATATTAAAAACCAGTTTCCTGATTGCAATCCTTGAGCTGCACGAAAATATGACAGTAAATAATCCACAAAATAACTTTGGGTAAGTACCGAATATTTGCAATAAACTTTGTTTCCTTTATAAACAAAATGAGACAATATAGGCTAAATAAGGAAGCACATTATTGTCCAAAATTCACACAAAAGGAAAGTGGTTTTCCGAAAATATCAATAAAGGAAACCAAACAATTCCGAAAAATATAATAAAGGGAAACAAACATTTCCGAATATTATAATAAAGGGAAACAACTAATTCAACCAATTTTATCTTTTAAGAAAAATATATTTCTATAAAAATGCCAATAAGGATTAACAATAATTAAAGTAATTTTTATCGTCTCCTCAAGGATTGTCAAACAAGTATTGTAAAAATCATCATCAAACAATTTGGGGTGCAATTAATTATCCCTTTTTTATGATTAATCAAATTAACTAAAGGACAAAAAAGAACTAAACAAGATAATTAATTTAGGCGTTTAACAATAAAGCTGGAAAATAACAAATTGCGATTACTATGATGATAAAAGTTAGGCATATCAAATCCCCCTAATTTGTAGTTTTGCCCCTGATGTTGCAACAAAGTTCATAGCAAAGTTCTCTTGTAACTAGGATTTCCAATTTAATGCACATGCCATTTTTCCAAATGCTCATGTTAAAATTCCATCAATTAGATTCACATATTCCTATGCTAAATTTAATTTCAAGAACATAATTCCTAGCATCAATCCGTCAAGTTTGCAATGTGAATAAAATATTCCTAAGTTATTCACTAATCAATACAAAAGTATCAACATGCATCAATCAAGCATTTCCACTAATTTTTACCCTTCCGGAATTAAAACTAGCTTGTCTCTCACATAAGTTGATCATTCTCAAGCAAGAGATTTGCACAATAAAATAGCTCAATTGAACAAGAGAAAATTTTCATAAAATAGTCAACAATCTGGGGGCAATTGCAAATTAGGGTTCATCAATATCCCTAACACAAATAACTTAAGTCATAGTAAAAATACCCAAATCACCACAATAAATATTCAGCATTATCTCAAGAGTTCAAGAAAGGAAGAAAAAGAAAATAAAATTATATGAAAGTTGAGTTTAGAAAAACAAGCCAAGTTGATAGAGATATTCTCTTCTTGTCTTCTAACTCTTAATCCTCTTCTTCTTCTAGCTTCCTTCTCTTTCCTCTTCTCTTCTTGATGATTCAGCTCCAAGAAATTCAGAAATAAACCCCTTTAATGGAGCTTTGGGCGGCTGGTTCTCTTCCTCTTTACTCTATTTTCTTGGGTGAAGAAGATAATCCCTTTTTTGGGCTCACAAAGGGTATAAACCTTCTCCTTCTCTCTCTACACGTGGGGGACAATATTCTGTTCCTTTTCAGAAGTTGCAGCTTCTTTCCACCTCATCTAAGTACATGCCAAGTGTGCAGACTTTATGTTGCTGACTATCCATACTTTGCTGCAGCAACGTTGACTGATGTTGCAACAACAGCCAGAATTTCAGCTCTAATATGATTTCCTTCCACATGCTTCACTAAGCTTTCCAAGCACCCTCTTGCTATGCCTTCAAAATAAATACCACATTTTTAGAACATAATTCCATTATTTTCCACAAGAGTTAACATTAATTAAAACAAATTACACAAACAAAGTTAAGAGACAAAGTGACTAAAACCACACAATAACAGCACAAACACTCTATTTCACCTAACTTTTTAAGTCCAAAAGCTCAATTAATAACTCTAAAATATAGAGTTATCAGGCTGGAACCTCTGGAGTAGGTCGACTCGCTGGGACCCTGTTCCGCGAGTATTGAGCCAAGGGACCGGCTCGGATGAGAGTCTCGATCTAATTTTTTAGGTGCCTGCAATCGTCGGTATTGTGGCCCACATCGTTATGAAAACGACAAAACTTGGAAGTGTCTCTCTTTACTTTGTGGTGCTTCAGTGGCTCCGGCCTCTTCCAGGGGACCCGAGTAGAGTTGGCCAAGAAGATACTCTCTCTGGACTGGGTGAGCTCGGCATATGTCGTGAAAACGGGCTTAAACTTATCTACGGATTTATTCTTCTTTTGGCCGTGCTGACTGTTTTCGCCATTGCCCTTTCTCTTGCCTCTACCAGGCTGGTTGCTCTGCGCGACGTTCGGGGTCGTCGCCACAACCTCCGCCCCTATTCCCGCAGGCTGATCGGGAACCTAGCTGGTTCCCGCAGCTGAGGCCTCGGCTTCTTCCAAGTTCATCCACTCTTGGGCCCTGTTAAGGAATTCGTTGACCGAGCTGACTCCCTTCCTCTGTATATCCTTCCATAGGTCTCCTCCGACAAGGATTCCGGTTCTCATGGCCATGAGCTTAGAGCTATCATCCGCGTCTCTAGCTCGAGTAGCGACGTTTGTGAATCTGCTCAGGTAGGCCTTCAGAGTCTCACCGGGCTACTGTCTCACGTTGGCCAGGGAGTCAGCCTGAACACGGGCGGCCTCAGAGGCTGGGAATGCCCTTTTGAAGTCGACTGAGAAGGCCTTCCAGGAGCTGATTGACTGTCTTTTACTTTGCTTGAACCACTGTCTGGCGGGTCCAGTCAGCGTGGAGGGGAAGATCAAGCATCTCAGCTCCGGGCCAATGTTATGGGCCATCATTAGGGTGTTGAACATCCCTAAATGGTCTGAGGGGTCTCCGTCCCCGTTGAACTTTGACAGGTGAGGCATACGGAAACCAAACGGGTATGCCGTCGCTGCTATGTTGGGGGCGAAGAGTTCCATCTCATCCCCTAAATCATATTCGTCTTTTTCTTTTTCTGATAGATGTTTCCTCATCAGCTCCTCCATCTGGGTCAGGCGATCGAGGGTTTGGTCCTGATGTCCTTGGTTATTCCGGGGTTGTTCAACAGCTCTGGATCCATTATACACATTTGGTGGGTTATTGCCCCTCCTATCTTGAGATAGGTTATTTGGGACATTCCCTCCATTGCGTATTTCGGACAGAACCCCCCCTGAACGAGCCTGGCCACCACTTCCAGCTCGGTCTTCTCTGTGAGAGTTGAGGCGATCTCGCAGGTCACCTCCCTGGGTTCTCTGGTGACTTTGCGCCGAACTTAACCGCTGAGGCAGGTCTCCCCCAGAGAGATCACTCCGGCGACTACCGGTCCAGTGGCTCCTGCTGGATAGGCTTGGAGTCCGCCTTCGGTGGTGACAATCTGAGTTTCCCTCTGGCGCCCTGCTACGCCGGGAAGGTCTAGTAGACGGTGGGTTTCTCCTACTACTCCCGTAGGCTGGGACGTCCCGGACGGGCCGAGGAGCAGACGAATATCTGATCGGAGATGGAGGATGCCTGACTGGAGAGGCGATCCTAGTTCCGTCTGGACGGATCAAGTTCGGTGGGGGCCTTTCGGCCCTGCCAACCTGCTGGTCCTGCGCCGGGCGATCTGGATGGGGAACAGGACGGTCGTTGGGGACGGGCTGTCGTCGTGAGCCCTCCCCGGATCTTCTTCGGGAATTTCCTCGAGCTCCCCTGGGCGTCCTCGAGGATGGCTGAGAGCTAGGAGTTGATGTCCTAACCGAACGACTGTATTTTTGTTGTCTGGTCCTAGGCACTTCCCTGAAGTTTGCCTCTCGATGGTGTGATGAAGGGATGGAGTTGGCTGCCGGAAACCTATCCGAATGGCTACGCCTGGACCGGTTATCCCGGCGAGACTTAGGAGCCTCGCCTTGTCTCTCTCCGACGTTAACGCCGGTTGTGAGAGGGGGTAATCGGGCCAGGATATCCTTGATTTGCTGGCTGGCCGTTGCTAACTGGCTCCTCATTTGAGCGTTCTCCATCTCCACCGCAGTATAATAACACGGGTTCGGATTAGGTGGCGGAGGCGCCGAACTACCGGTATCACCTTGGCCCGCCGGCTGTTTTCCTAGCCGCTGCTGGACTTCAGGAATTTTTTCATCAGAGATGGTAGTATGATGAGCCTCCTGCCCATCACGTTGTTCTGTCTCGTTGCCATGCCTGGACCGTGTAGTCACCATAGTTGGATGTTTGCAGCAGCACTAATCGAAAAAGCTCTCAATGAAAGCACCAAACTGTTGACGCGGTTCTTCGCCAACAGGTAATTAAGAGAATGAGAGAAAAGGATTAGTGCTAAATGTGAACCGAAAATAGATATATGATCTTAGAGGGTGAAAGGGGTGACTCAAGACACGGTTTTTAAGTGGTTCAAAGGTTAAAATCCTTCTACTCCACTAGTCAGTATTCTTGCTCTATACTGGATATTTGGTTACAAAGTATTTCTTACAAGGGATTATTTTTCCAACCCCTATCAACTCCCAGGGTCTCCATATTTATAGGAGAAGGCACCTGGAAGTTGGTAGGGAGGTCATCCCGTGACCTTCTTACTTGTCGTCTCAATTCTGTGACATTCATGATTAATTCCTAAACCTGACACATAAGTGTGGTCAAATCAATAGGTAAGGAAGTAATGGGCCGCACGGCCCAACCCCACCGTGGGTGTCTGAACACGCACGTTCCTGCTGCGTGTCTGAGAAGTCAGGGGGATATGCACGTTTACCTTGCGTGTGTTTACTTCTCAAGGGGTCATAGCTCCATGTCCAGCTCGTACCGCGAGTTGCATGCTGGACTCGACCTTCGGCCTTCAGGGGGCCTGCTCCAGTCTTGGACAATGGAGGCGAGCCCTTTGGGCTTCCTCGAGCTAATGACAGAAGCTCCGGTTTCAGGGGAGTTCATGAGATAACTACGATTAGTCAGCAGCTCGCTTGCTAATCAGCCCGTGAGAAAACCAGGGCGTACAATAACATTTGAATTTATATTAATATAATAATTAAATATTTAATCTTGTATTATATATAATTATTGTTATCCCCATTTCCTGCCTTGGCCCCGGGACGGTGGTCCAGGCCCACTAACTGGGCAATTGGGGGTTGGGCCCAGCCCAGGTCCGCTTGGCAGGGAATGACCGGCATCGACGGCCCAAGTGTGGGTCCAGACCCGGATGGTGTCCAGGAAGGATGATCCAGGACGATAATCCGGAAGACGTACAACTGCTTGGGGTTACGGTCGGAATGTATGCAAACGGTCCCGGAGCCTGGTAAACGATCCAGGCCCTATGGAGACGATCCGGGCCTACGGTAAACGAAGAGGGGCAGAGGTAAACGAACCCGAGTCAAGTCCTCAAGGTTGGCAGGGTAAAGCATCCGTGACCCTGAATCCGCCCCATGACGCGTGGGGGTTGTCCCCACTTTTCACCTGCGGAAAATGCCACATCGGGATTGCACGCCGCTGGTTCAGACCTGTGCTGCCACTACACTGACTGATTTTGTCCCCTGAATCTCCCTCGTAACTCGGAATGCCCAGACCAAAAGCCCCATTTTGTCGGGTAAAATATAGGCTTTGTGGGCTTTGATCATTCTTTGTCTTTTATATTTTTATCCTTTGTATTGGGCTTTCGATAGAGAAGCAGGTGGTATTTATATCCTTGTTGGGCCCGGGTCAGCCCGGCCCAAGCCCAGTGCCCCTGTGAGCTTATAAATACAGGTGACAGAGCACTGGAGAAATGGTCTCTTTTTTGGCTTGTATATAGTTACTCTGCTAAAACATAGAGAGAAACTCCATTGTTATAGACTTTCCAAGCTCTAATACAACTGTCTCGTGGACTAAGGCTCATTAACGCCTCAACCACGTAAAAATCTTGTTTATATCTTCCAAATCCTTTATCCTTAATCTCGCTTATTTTTTATTAATATCGTTTCCGAAAATCTCGGTAAACAATTATAATAATCATATTTTATAACATTTGAATTTGAATTTATATTAAAATAATTATTAAATATGTAGTGTTACATTAAATATTATTATAATATTTGAATTTATATTAATATAATTAATAAATATTTATTTTAATTAGTTTTAATTGTTTTTTCAGTTAAATGTTTAGAATATTCCGTTAAAGTAAACAAAAAACCGTTAAAACAAAAAATTTATGTTATCTACACTTTTTTTTTATATACTAGATACAAGCAACGTACAATGCACATTTGCTTAGTTTTATTTATAGAATCTATTGATTATATTTATTAAATTTGTATCATTGCCATATAAATTTCAAATAAATAAACAATATTATATAGAAAGAATGACATAAACATATTAAATGAAAAATTAAACTAAAACATTATTCTTTATGATTTTTATATATATTTATATAATATGATAACCTTTTTAAACACAGATGATAATTTTTTTAATAAATATTAAAATTATGTATTATATATTATTATAATAATATTTTATAATATTTAAATTTATATTAATATAAGTATTAAATATCTAGTACTGTATTAAATATTATTATAATAATACTATTTTATAATATTTGAATTCATATTACTATAATTAGTAAAAAATTAGGATTATATATTATTATCATAATAGTATTTTATAATATTTGAATTCATATTAATATAATTAGTAAAAAAATAAGTTTATATATTATTATTATCATAATAATATTTTATAATATTTAAATTTATATTAATATAATTATTGTTATCCCCAAAATTTGAAAATGATGATGTGGCGATAGAATTGACAAGTGGCAAGGAATGGTTGGGTGACCTGGCTTAGGAGTAACTCAGTAGACCGATGAAGAATTTTGACTGGCTTGAGAAGTGTCATGACCGACCAGGCATGACCTTGTCCGACCAGTCACGTGTTTGTCTGCCCAGGAATGACCTTGTCTCCCCAGAAATGACCTTGCCTGCCCAGGCATGACTTTGTCCGACCAGCATGAACTTGGCCGATCGGTCATGACCATGTCCAACCAGTCAAGTGCATGTCTGCCCAGCTAAGTGCATGACTGCCCAGTAAAGGTGTGGCCGACCAGACTGAAGGTGATATGGATCAACTAGATAAAGCAGGACTACGTCAAGATTCCCAGAAACGGCTTCAACAAGAATCGGTCTTGGCATACGCGGGAATCTCTCATTTATCCCACAAATTTGGTGTACTGTTACATTTTGAATATTGTTGTAATTTAAATATAATGAGAATAATAAAATATCCTGATTATGGGGAATATCATCTGTACGATCCTAAGTCTATAAATACAAGACTTATGGCATCATAATGGGGACATTTTGGGATTTTTGAACTTTTGATCTGAATTTTCTAGAGAGAGAGAGTACTTGTATTTGAGAGAATTCTTGTATTCTTGTAATCTACACTGAAAAAACTCAGTTGACTCAGGTTCATCTGATCTTGAGTGTAGATATATAATCATAACTCTAAGTGGATTAAGCTATTACCATCACATTGGGGCTGAACCACTATAAAATAGTCTGTGTCGTTTATTTTCTCTTTAAGGTTTTATCGTTTTTGACGTTCTCATGTCTTTGGCCAAAAACGCGGTCAACATTTTGGTGCTTTCATTGAGAGCCTGAAGAGAAAGACAGACGGTCCCTGAGGTATTATGGCGCGTAAGAGCACCAATGCGGCCTCCAAGAACACAGGCTCCTCTAAAGAGCCTGCCAGATCAGAAGGTCCTAGCCTTCAAGATCGTGAAATTGAGCCTAGAGTCGTGCTCGAAGATGTAACCCCAGAAGTTGAAGAGCTCCAGGAAGCCATGAGCGCCTTCCAGGAGGAGATGGCACAATTCAATGCCAGACAGGAGACATTCGCTGAAGAAATGTCTAGGCAAAATGCCGCATTCGAGCAGCAAAGACGGGAAATGGACGCCAGGAGTGAGGAGATCCGGCAACAGTAGGAGGAGGCCGATAGGCGACATCGCGAAGCTGCACTCACTCTGGAGGCAGCTACGCAGCTGACCTGGGCCAATGCCCAAGCTACACCTGGAGTGGCAGCCACCCCAGGAGCAAGGACCACAGAAGCTGGTCGTAAGAACACTGATAGACCCCACTCTCGCGGACCAAGCAGCCACCAATCAGAGACTTCCAGGTCAGGAAGTCATAAGTCAGGTAGCAAGAAAACACCTCCTGAGTAGGAGCACAATAGAGCTCTTCGAGGTAAAGAAACTTCCCACTTCAAAGATGGGCATGGGCGTGATGAAGCAGACAGTCATCACACTGACCAGTTGAAGGAGAAGAATAATGACAACCATCGAGGAGGAAAAGATCGCCCAGCTCAAACAGGAAGGCCACCACTGCATCCCAACCAGTGCAGTGGCAAGGAGCATGTTCCACCCAGCAAACCTTCCGAGAAGACTTGAAGTACAGTATTCGATCGATTGGGAAAGCACACTACTCAGAAGAATCTAAGGGACGTCATTGCTGATAGAAGAAGGACCGTCCCGGTCGAAGGGCAAGAGCCAATCCGACCTACCAGTTGAGTAGAAATACTCGATGATGGTTTGCCGGATAGGAGCGTCCGACCAGGCGATACCAAAATTGAGTCCTTAGCACTGGCCCCAGGCATTCAAGCCCAGCTTGATGCTCTGACAGCAGTAGTCCAGATTCTGTCAAAATGGCCATCTGCGATTGATCCAGTAGACCACAGGAGTGGCAGCCCTTTCTGTGCTTGAATTAGAGCAGGCCAACCACTAGTGAAATACAAAGCACCGGTACTGCCAGTTTATACAGAAAAAGCAGACCCGATAAGGCATGTAGGGAAGTTCGAAGATCAGATGGAGCTGCTCGGGGAGAGTGATGACTATCGGTGCAGAGTCTTCCCCACCACATTGTCCGACACTGCCCAGGAGTGGTATTGGAAGTTTAAGCCTAACTCCATCACTTCTTGGGAAAGTTTTAGAAAGGAGTTTTGCAAGCAGTTTAGTGTTGCTCGGACCCCTCCTATTTACGCCAATCACTTGGCAGATATTAAGCAGGGAAAGGATGAGTCTCTCAAGAACTACATACAAAGGTTCATGAGAGAAGCTAACCGAGCTACTGTAGTTGGAGATAAAGGGAAGATGGTGGCAATTTCTTCTAGAATTATCTATCGGAGTCCTTTGTGGGACAACATTCATCGCAATCCAATTTCAACATTACAACAATTTTTGGACCGGGCGGACAAATACATGAAGTTGGATGATGCGTTTGAGAAGGGAGAGAAAGGCCTGAACAATCCGAGCGGATCAACTGATCCTCCCAAGAATGGTGGAAATGATCAAAATGGTGGTAAGAAACGTGGGAATAACGGGTCTGACCGCCACAATGACAAGAAGGCTAAGTCGGGACCAAACGACAAGCCAACTAAGTATGAACCCCGGTTCACCAACTACACCACTCTTTCGATGAGCCAAGCGAAAATCTATCTGGCCAGTCACCAAGAGGTCCCCTACCGGAAACCCCCACCTATCAAGAAGGAGATGAGTAAGAGAGATATGAACAAGTTCTGTCGCTTCCATGGAGACTATGGTCACGACACGAATGAGTGCAATCATCTCAAAGATGAGATAGAGTTTCTCCTCTGGTCGAGGAAGCTGAAGAAGTATTGAGCAGAGAAGACCCAGAGAGAGGGGAGTAACAATAATCCTGGGCTCAAGCGGCAACGATCCCCACCTTTGCAACCTGAACCTGTGGACTTCACACTAAATACCATATGTGGAGGTCCACATCTTGCTGGAGATAGCAATAAGGCGAGGGAGAGGTATGCTCGCACCCTTCGTCATGAGTTGGATGCAGCATCGACCTCCGAAGTTATGGCAGTGGAGGAACGACCACCGAAGAACCCACGATACGAAAGTGAGTCTCTCACTTTCACTGAAGAAGATGCTCGACACGTGAGGTATCCTCACAATGACCTTCTTGTTGTGACAGTCCAAATTGCCAATATGAAGGTGAAGAGATGTCTGGTCGACACAGGGAGTTCTGTGAACATTATTTATAAGTCATCCTTAGAGAGGATGAAGTTATCTATCAATGACTTGAAGCCGTGTTCTCAAGTCATTTATGGGTTCACTGGAGAAGGATTGTCACTGTTAGGAAAAATAATATTGCCTCAATGGAAATGGTAAGATAATGTTACAACTCTATGCAAAATATTACAATGGACAAGATTGATTAAATAAAGTGTTACAACTCTATAACTAAAAATACAAATAAAACAAAGGAAATGAAGAAGATGATGAAGAAGAAGAGAATAGTAAAATACAACTCAAAACAAAAGTTACAAATAAAATAAAGTGTTTGGACCAAATGAAAAGATTACAACTCTTAAACAAAATATACAAGTAAATAAAACAAGAGAATAAGAAGAAGAACAATAGAATAAAAGGAAGAACATAAACCACAAACAAACTCTCACTTACACAACCTAAGTGAAGAGGATTGGGGATCACCAACTTGAACAAGGTTTAAAATCTTTGTCCAAAAGATTATTTCCCCCTAACTCAAGCACTAAGGGATCTCTCTCATATTTTGGAAATGCTTTCTGGAATAATCAAGCCTCAAGGTGTTTCTAGCCAAGTGCTCTAGTTGATAGAAAAATTGTGTGTATTACAAGTGAGCATTAGGCTCCTATTTATAGAGTTTAGAGACACCCTTTGAATTTCAAATTCCACCAACCCCCATGGCTGTTACCAATGATTAATTGGGTGTTTTATGGAATTAAAATAGAGATTTGGGAGTTACTTGGCTGTTGGAATCGTTCAAAAATGGATAAAAACCAAAATTATATGAAGTTGTCAGCCATCAGGGTCGCGGCACTTGTTCCAGGTGCCGCGGCCCTCAGTCAATTTCAGCAACACATTTTTTCAGTTTTTTCAAAAAACGCTCCAATTTATTCCCACTTGATTTTGTAACTTCCATACACAATATGGGAGTTAAAATCACATCTCTATCAGCCATTTCTCATATGACTTTAAGAAATTCATCATAATATTGTGTAACAACAAATCTACACAATAATGGGTGATATTTTAGGAGTTACAAATTTGTGATGAATTTGTAACACCAAATATGTTACATGTTTGGATATTTCACATATATCCAAATAATGTAACTCTCTATTATATGTTACAATATGTGACACTCTATGTCACATTTATTTAATCTAAAACATTATATTATAAAATAATATAATATTACATTATATTATAAAATAATATAACATTCCCCCACTAGATTAAATAGTCATCTATTGTAACACTTATTTAATCAATCATTATATTTAAAATATAACATATCTCCCACTTGATTAAATAAGAACTCTCTCTTATAGGAGTCATTGCATTGATGCATAAAGTAAAGTGTTTTTCAACTTGAACTTTACTATAGTGTAATTATCACAAAATTTTTCGAAAATTTGGTTGCACTAGGCATTGAACCATCTTTTCATGATGACAAATCGGTGATAATACACACACTTTTGCAATGTTCACTTGAGACCTCTATGTCTCGCTTTGCACCGTTAATGGCTATGTGCACTTTCCATTCATGGACGTTCTTGAGAATACTCCCAATTCTCATGAGAGGCGGCACCACCCCTAGGTCCATATAGGTAGAATTCTTACAGTATTTTGTTACCAAAAATACTTGTCTTTACAAGACTGAATTCTATTAAAAAAACCTTTCGGTTTTAACCCTCCACTTGGTAACACACAAGTACTCAATATCTCAGATGGGACTTGTTTTGAGTACAACTAATATTCATTTGATTGACTTGTTATTACCTATTGAACCTAACACTGGTTGAATAACTAGTGTTAAGATAGGTTGTCATTAATCGTGAATCTCTTTAGGGAGTTTAAGTCCCATCCCTCGAGATGATGCAGCCACTAAATCCCTCGTTAGTGGCTTAGTGAAAGGATCTGCCAGATTTTCACTTGTTCTCACATAGGATATTGAGATGACTCCTCTTTAAATCAATTCTCTTACATATCCATGTCTTAGACTAATATGTCTAGACTTCCCATTATACACTCCGCTGTATGCTCTAGCCAATGTTGCTTGGCTATCACAATGTATCGATATAGTAGATACATTATCTTTGATTAGGGGAATCTCTATCAACAGATCCCTTAACCATTCGGCCTCTTTGCCAGTAGCAGCTAGAGCTATGAACTCCGCTTCCATAGTGGAATGAGATATACATGTTTGTTTCTTGGAACCCCAAGAAATTGCACCTCCACCAAGTGTAAATACCCAACCAGTTGTGGACAAGTTGTCCCCAATATTGGATATCCAACTTGCATCTGTATATCCTTCTAATATTGAAGGAAATTTGGAGTAGTGAAGGCTTAGTCCTTTGGTTTTCTTGAGATAACCAAGGACTCTTCCAATTGCCTTCCAGTGATCCACACTTGGATTACTTGTAAACCTACTAAGTTTACTTACCGCAAATGATATATCAGGTCTAGTACACTGGGCAGCGTACATTAGACTCCCTATAGCACTAGCGTACTCCAATTGAGCCACCGCTTTTCCTTCATTCTTCTTTAGTTTTACACTATGATCGAATGGAGTATTGACATCTTTAACCTTTAGATGGTTAAATTTGTTCAATACTTTCTCAACATAGTGGGCTTGCCCTAACGCAAAACCCCCACTATGTTTCTTTACTTTGATACCGAGTATGGTATCAACTTATCCAAGATCTTTCATCATGAAGGTTGATGATAGAAACCTCTTCGTTTCTTCTATCCCTTTCATGCTATTACTTAGAATAAGCATGTCATCCACATATAAGCAAACAATGATTACATATCCCTTACAATTTTTGGAATACAAACACTTGTCTCCATTGTTATGTCTAAACCCATTAGACCTGATGGCTTGATCAAATTTCTCATGCCATTGCTTAGGAGCTTGTTTCAATCCATATAAGGATTTTACAAGTCTACAAACTTTATGTTCATATTTTGGTAGGACAAACCCTTCGGGTTGTTCCATATAGACCTCCTCATTGAGATCACCATTAAGGAATGCCATTTTGACATCCATTTGATGAACATACAAGTTGTGTATAGAAGCTAAAGCGAACAAAATTCTTATAGAAGTTGTTCTTGCAACAAGCGCATAGGTATCAAAATAATCGATACCCTTTTTTTGCCTAAACCCTTTAGCTACTAATCTAGTTTTAAAGGTTTGGATAGTGCCATCAGTGCGATATTTTCTCCTAAATACCCACTTACACCCAATTGGCTTAGACCCCGGTGGGAGGTCTACCAATTCCCAAGTGTTATTGGAAAGAATGGAATCCATCTCATCATTGATGGCTTCTTTCCAAAGTGCACTATCTCTCGATTGCATAGCTTCTCTATAAGTCTTAGGATCATCCTCAACGAGAAGTACAATAGGAATTTTCCTAATGACTTCCTCTCTATTTCCTTCTACCATGTAGAATGAAATTCGTTGAGAATCCACTACTAGACTTTTATGATTTTTAAGCCTTTGACTTATTCTAGGCTCAAAGGGTTGCTTTACATCCTTTTGAGAATTCTCCTCTTGAGAATCAACTTTGGATGTAGAAGCTTGAGAATTATTCTCATATAACAAATTCTCCTTTAGAGATGTTGAAGCTTGAGAATTGTTGTCACATAACATATTCTCAAAGAATTCAACTTCTCTAGATTCAATCACAATATTAGACTCTAAGTCTAATAGCCTATAAGCTTTACTATTGTTGGCATAACCAACAAAAGCACACTTTGTGGCTCTTGAGCCTAACTTTGTTCTATTAGGTTCGGTTTTCTTGCAATATGCAAGACACCCCCACACTTTGAAGTACCCTATGTTGGGTTTTCTTCCTTTCCATAACTCATATGGAGATATCTCATTTTTCTTCATCGGTATTCGATTAAGAATGTGGCAAGCGGTTAAAAGCGCTTCACCCCATAAGTTGAAGTTCAACTTAGAAAACACCAACATAGAATTTATCATCTCTAGATAAGTCCTATTTTTCCTTTCGGCAACACCATTGTGTTGTGGTGTATAAGGTGCAGTGCACTCATGAATTGTACCATTTTCTTCACAAAATGTATTGAATTCATTAGAGAAGTACTCTCCTCCTCTATCACTTCTTAGCACCTTAATCTTTTTATTTAGTTGGTTTTCAACTTCTAATTTATACAATTTAAAAGCATCAAAAGTCTCATCTTTATGCTTTAAAAGAAACACATAGGTATATCTACTACAATCATCTATAAAAGTAAGAAAATACCTTTTACCACCTCTAGTTAAAACACCATTTAATTCACAAAGATCACTATGGATTAAATCTAGTAAATTAGATGATCTTTCTACACTAGGAAATGGTTTCTTAATCATTTTTGCCTTAACACATGTTTCACATTTACCATATTTTTTAATATTGCATGCAATCATACCACATTTTACTACTCTTTTCATGGTTGAAAAACCTATATGCGATAGTCTAAGATGCCACAAAAATAAAGAATCATACTCAACAATATAGGCGGAATTAGCATTTTTATTGATAACATTGAAAGTTACATCATTGGTGCACAATTTATCCATACCCTCACAAGAGTACCCCTTTCCCAAAAATACATTTGATTTGGTAAGTATAAGTTTACCGGACTCAAAAACGGCTTTAATGTCGGGCTTGCCAAGCAAATCACCACTTACCAAGTTTCTACTCATTTCGGGAACATAAAGTACATTCACTAATGTAACTTTTCTTGCCGGAGGTGAAGTAGACATCAATAGTGCCTTTGCCAAGTACCTTGGATTTGCCCTCATTGCCCATTTGTATCTCATGGTTGCCCTTTGACTCTTCAAAGGTCTTGAACAATGATTTGTCATAGGTGACATGGACGGTGGCACATGTGTCATACCACCACCCTTTCACCTTGCCTTGGACCGCATTCACCTCACTAAGGGTAGCAACTATGTTTTCCTCTTGAGTTGCGTTCACCTTAGGTCCTTGTTGGTCTTTTCTATGTCTACACTCTCTAGCATAGTGACCCTTTTTCCCACACACAAAGCAAGGACCTTTCTCGCCCTTAAACTTGTTTGGGTTGGTTTTTGGACCCAAAGGTTTCTCATTACCCTTTTTCCCTTTGTTTTTGGGATGTTTTGGTTGTGACACCGCATTTGCTTTGGAAGTCTCTCCATTAGACCCCTCCACAAGTTTATCTCTACATATCGATTCCTCTTCGATTCGAATATGTTTTTGGATCTCCTCCAAAGAATAATCCTCATTTTTATGAAGGATTCTTTTCCTATAGCTCTTCCAAGTTGGTGGTAATTTAGCCACTATAGCACCAACTTGAAAGGCCTCGGGAAGCTCAATCTTTAACACTTTCAATTTATTAACAATAATTTTCAATTCATGAATTTGAGGAATAATAGGCTTATCACCAAAAAATTTGAAATCGAAGTATTGAGATATCAAAAATTTTTTGGTACCTTCCTCTTCCGCCTTAAACTTTTTATCAAGTGCATCCCATATCTCCTTGGCCGATTTGGTCTCGGTGTAGAGGTCATAGAGCCTATCGGATAGGGCGTTGAGGATATAACCCCTACAAAGAAGATTGTCCTCCTCCCTCTTCCTTCTCTTCTCCACCTCCTCGGGAGTGTCTTTGTCAGATGGCTCGGCTAGAGGTGCCAAGGAAGACTCAAGGATGTAGGCGATTTTGAGAGTGGTTAAAAGAAACCTCACCTTGTCTTGCCACCTAGTAAAATTAGATCCATCAAACCTATCCAATCTCACTAGGTCTTGGTTCATGATTTTGATTGTCTCCCCTTCCATTGAAACAAAAAGGGATAAGCTTTTGAATGTTAGGAAAAATAATATTGCCTCAATGGAAATGGTAAGATAATGTTACAACTCTATGCAAAATATTACAATGGACAAGATTGATTAAATAAAGTGTTACAACTCTATAACTGAAAATACAAATAAAACAAAGGAAATGAAGAAGATGATAAAGAAGAAGAGAATAGTAAAATACAACTCAAAACAAAAGTTACAAATAAAATAAAGTGTTTGGACCAAATGAAAAGATTACAACTCTTAAACAAAATATACAAGTAAATAAAACAAGAGAATAAGAATAAGAAAAATAGAATAAAAGGAAGAACATAAACCACAAACAAACTCTCACTTACACAACCTAAGTGAAGAGGATTGGGGATCACCAACTTGAACAAGGTTTAAAACCTTTGTCCAAAAGATTATTTCCCCCTAACTCAAGCACTAAGGGATCTCTCTCAGATTTTGGAAATGCTTTCTGGAATAATCAAGCCTCAAGGTGTTTCTAGCCAAGTGCTCTAGTGGATAGAAAAATGGTGTGTCTTACAAGTGAGCATTAGGCTCCTATTTATAGAGTTTAGAGACACCCTTTGAATTTCAAATTCCACCAACCCCCATGGCTGTTACCAATGATTAATTGGGTGTTTTATGGAATTAAAATAGAGATTTGGGAGTTACTTGGCTGTTGGAATCGTTCAAAAATGGATAAAAACCGAAATTATATGAAGCTGTCAGCCATTAGGGCCGCGACGCTTGTTCCAGGCGCCGCGGCCCTCAGTCAATTTCAGCAACACATTTTTTCAGTTTTTTCAAAAAACGCTCCAATTTATTCCCACTTGATTTTGTAACTTCCATACACAATATGGGAGTTAAAATCACATCTCTATCAGTCATTTCTCATATGGCTTTAAGAAATTCATCTCAATATTGTGTAACAACAAATCTACACAATAATGGGTGATATTTAGGAGTTACAAATTTGTGATGAATTTGTAACACCAAATATGTTACATGTTTGGATATTTCACATATATCCAAATAATGTAACTCTCTATTATATGTTACAATACGTGACACTCTATGTCGCATTTATTTAATCTAAAACATTATATTATAAAATAATATAATATTACATTATATTATAAAATAATATAACAATGACTGCCCAGTAAAGGTGTGGCCGACCAGACTGAAGGTGATATGGATCAACTAGATAGAGCAGGACTACGTCAAGATTCTCAGAAACGGCTTCAATAAGAATCGGTCTTGGCATATGCGGGATCTTTCATTTATCCTACAAATTTGGTGTATTGTTACATTTTGAATATTGTTGTAATTTAAATATAATGAAAATAATAAAATATCCCGATTATGGGGGATATCATCTGTACGATCCTAAGCCTATAAATACAAGGCTTATGGCATCATAATGGGGACTTTTTGGGATTTTTGAAATTTTGATCTGAATTTTCTAGAGAGAGAGAGTACTTGTATTTGAGAGAATTCTTGTAATCTACACTGAAGAAACTCAGTTGACTCAGGTTCATCTGATCTTGAGTGTAGATATATAATCATAACTCTAAGTGGATTAGGCTATTACCATCACATTGGGGCTGAACCACTATAAAATTGTCTGTGTTGTTTATTTTCTCTTGAAGGTTTTATCGTTTTTGCATTCTCACGTCGTTGGCCAAAACGCGGTCAACAATTATTATATGTGCAGTCTTATATTAAATATTAATATAATAATGATATTTTATTACATTTGGATTTATATTAATATAATTAATAAATATATGTTTATTACATCCAAATTTCGAGGATGAATAAATGTGTAACGACCCAAAATTACTAATAAGGGTTAAGGGCCTTGATTAGTGTGCCGGGAGAGCATAATTGGTAGTTATGTGAATTACTGATAAAAATGCATAATTATGTGATATGCATGATCCTATGATTATATGGATATGTGAAATGCATGTTTATGAGTATTAGATAAGCATGTGGGCCATGTTTAGCTTGTAAGAGCATAATTGTCATTTTGGCATGTTAGGGCATAAATGTGATTATTTGTGATAAACGGTTGAGACCACATTACTATGTGGATATATTCGCAGCATATGGCACGAGGCGATCCTAGGGAGCAAGTTAGCGAGAAAGTCACAACGGGACTTGATACCCGACTCGGGGCGAGTCAAGGGGTATTTTGGGTAATAGATATTTATTTGGGTTATTGAGTTATGAAAATAAATAATTAGAGATATATTTGAAGTTAGAGAGTTTAGGAGGGAATATTGGGGAAATTTACCATTTTGCCCCAATGACGTTTTTGGTACCCCGAGCCTTGGGATTAACTTAAGAGACTTAAGTTAGATAAGACAAAAGGTAGAAAATGTTTAGAAGCCTGCTGAACTGACTCTCCCTCTTCAGTTACTCTCTCTTTCCTCTCAAGAAGTCTCTCAAGCTAACTTGTGGAAACCAAGGGAATTTGGGCTAGAAACTCAAGGATTTGAGCTGGAATCTTGGGGATTAATTCAGTAACAATCTGGTGATTCAGACAAGAATTTAGGTAAGTATTGAGTTATGATTTAGCTGTCTAAATTCTGTAGTTTTCGCTGGGTTCTAAGTGTTTTTGGGTACTTGATATTGAAGATTGAATTGAGGCTAAGGATTTGGGAATTAGCTCAGCAACTACTTGATGGACCTGCTCTTCAGTGAAGGTAAGCTTTAATTATAGTTTAGCATATGAATTATGGGAATTTCTGTCTATTCTAAGAGGTTTATAAGCTTTTGGGTTTCAAGGATTGAAGTGGGATTTTTATGAGTTTCTAAGTTAGGTATTTGTTGGGTTTTGCTGCTGGAAATATGTCAGAGTGTTTGTGATAATTAATTTATGTCACTGGGATGAATTTGGTTTGATTTGAGTAAGGTTTGATTGCTAGAATGGTGAGTTTTTTGGGTTCGAAGGGGCTGGGTTACAGCTCTGTTCTTGGTGTGCCGCGACCCTCTAGAACAGATGTGTGCCAGGAGGAAGGGCGGGTCACGGCATGGGAAGCTTAGGGCCGCGACCCGTGTGTGTTGTCTGAGGAGGCTGGGCCTCTGGTAAGGGGTGGGCCACGGCATGGAGGGCCTATGCGGCTTTTAAAGGCATTTTTGGCCTTGAGGAGGTTTAAGGTGCGAGGACTTAACCTAGGATGCTCGGGATCAATTCCATTACCGTGCTTGGTGGGATTTGATGTCCCGAAGGCTAGAACTTGGTCCGGAAACCCTTACTCATTTATTATTGATGGAATCATTTATCATGGTTGTGACTAGGTGTATGCTAGGGCTCGGGGCATGATCGTGCTCGAGGGTCGTCTTTCTTAGTCAAAGCACTCATAATTAAAGGTAAGAAAACTACACCCGGTTGTGTAAATATGTTGGGATTAAGGGTTCCATATACTTGTATACATTATTGTATGATGGTATTATGCCATGTGAACATGAGATAAACGACCTAAGAGTGTCAGAATCAATATTGGTGCACAGGACGCGGCTCGGCCACTAGTAGCCGAGGACAACTTAATAATCATTGAGCTCGGTTTAAGCGGACCGGAGTCAGTGGGTTGAACATTGGGCTTGGCCTAAGTGAGCCAAAGACAGTGGATTAAACAGAGGGTGCAACCTAAGGGCGTCGACCCTAGTTATTGCATGACGTGTGTACTGTTGTTAACTTGATGTATATGATATGCTGAATATTTGGATGTTAGGTCATTGGTTTATCGATTGTTATCCTTGATTAAGTGAATGTTATGGCTTGCTGGATAATTGATTAATGACTTGTAAATCATTCAGTTATGCTTTGTGAACTATTTGGTTATTGATATTTATTGTGCTATGATGTTATAGTTTTCTTGTTGGGCCTCGCCTCACGGGTGCTACGTGGTTCAGGTAAAGACAAGGGTGAGATGCATCGACCATGGGTTGGAGGGCTATGGGGGCATGTACCAAACATTTATTTTAATGAAAATTATTCATTTATAACCAAAACCTTTTAAACCTAACCTATGTATGTCTTTAGATTCACATTTTTATTTAAATGACTTGGTTAGCAAGTCTCGCACTATTTTAAAAACACAGTGTAACGGTCTTGGTTATCTAGGGCGTTACAAAATGAGTCTCGAAATCTAGGCTCGTAAATCGTAAGCTCGAAGATAACAAGCAGTGAATGAACGCCAGTAAAAATTTGCATGATTCCTGACTTGTTCTTGTTGGCGATCGAGCACAAGTTTAAAAGGCACGAGCTTAAGCATCAAGCTCGAAAGAACGAATCTTCTCTGATGCACGTGGGAGTTATTCGAGCTTCAGTTGTAAGTTCGAAGATGTTGGTCTCCAAAGATTGAGATCGATGAAACCACTAGCTAAGGAGGAGGCCGACTGGAATAGCGAGCTCGAAGTATTGGTTGATCTCGAAAGCACGTTAACCTTGCATTCGAGGTCAGCAACGCGTTTGGAACACGACTGCTGTTAGGAGATCCTATTCCTTAGGGATTTTTTGTTATCTGGTATTAAATCCCAATTATCATGGGACATTGTGCATTTAATGTATTTATTTACATTTATTTCAAATTTGAAGAATTAATTGTAAATTCCCTGAATTAGTGGAGGATATTCTCCTAACCAGACCTATAAATAGCCTGGTATTTTTCATTTGGACTCACGCACAATATTGTACTAGGAATACTCTGCTGAATTGCTCTGAGAAAGTTTTGAGAGAGTATTACGAATCATCAATATTGACCCGTGGACTAGGCAGATTTTAATTGCTGAACCATGTAAAAAATCTTACTGTTTTTTTCTTATTTTCTGAATCATTGTTTAGTACTCTTCAGATTTAAGTTGACGAAAAACTATGTCAACACTATTTTTAGTTAGTTTTAAAAGTATATTCTGTTAAATATTTATAATATTCCGTTAAAGTTAACAAAACAAACCGCTAAAACCAATAATTTCCATTATCTGCACACTTTTTATATAGAAGAGATTGAGATAAAATATTATTATTTAAATAATTTAATATGTTAAATTTAATTATTCAAATCAACACAATTCAACTCCAACATATAATTATTGCAATGTCCCAAATTAACTAATAAAGCTTAGAGTCTTGATTAGGGACGAGGATGACAAATTATAGAAATTATGTGGTTATCTGATATATATGTATATCATTATTTGATTATGTGAGTTATATTATAATATGACTTGATATACATGTTTAGGTGTATTAAATATGCATGTGGGCCCCTTTTTTTTTATTAAAATGGCAATTTTCGTAATTTGACCAATTATGAGTATATTTGGCATATATGTGATATATGTGTGGGACCACATCATTATGTGGATATATTTGGGTTACTCGACACGAGGCGATCCTAGGGAGCAAACTAGTGGGAAAGTCACAACGAGATCGATACTTGACTCGGGGAGAGTCAAGGGGTATTTTGGGTATTTAGTACATTACTGTGATATTGGGTAATAGGAATAAATATATGATGATATATTTAGAATTAGTGAGATCGGGAGGGAATTATGGGGCTTTTGACTATTTTACCCTTGGGGACGTTTTTGGGGTACCCCAGCCTTGGGATTTGCTTAAGGTTACTTAAGCTCGAAGTAACCAGACAGAAACAAAGTACGTTCAGTATTCTCTTTCTCTCGTTCGCTCATTTGACGCCCGTTAGCGTTTTCGAAGGAAACTCAAGTTTTAGGGCTCAGATTCAAGCAAGGTTAGAGTTATAATGATTCTAGGGAATATTAGAATCTTGATAGCCGGAGGATCTAGCTGGGAAACTACTTAATCATAGGTAATCCAAGCTTTAAGTTTTGAGTTCTTAAACTTTGGTTGAATTTTATAGTTTTGATGAGTTTTTTATTGGATTGTAACTTGGGTTTTGATGGTTTTGGGCTGCTGAGTTGTTTGGGAACTTTGATTGTGTGATTTGGCTATGTTTGGATAAGTTTATGGAGGGATTTGGCATGAGAAAAAAGAAGGAAAAATAGAGTTTGCAGGTTGAGTCACGGCCATGTTCTTGGGGCGTCGCGACTCTCTTGAACGAAGGAGAAGTAGGTGGCTGTGGGGCTATTGAGCCGCGGTGCAGGTGCAGGTAGGGAAGAGGCTCAGGCCACAATTCAAATGTTTGGGGGATATGACGCTTAAGGGATTTTGGGCCTTGGGGAGGTTTTGAGTGCGAAAACTCAAACCTAAGGGATCGGGATCGATCTTTCTACCCGATTTAGTAGGATTCGACGTCTCGGAGGCTAGGACTAGGTTTGGAAGCCTTTATTTACTCATTTTTTTTTACAGGATTCTATACTTGGTTGTGGCTAGGTTATCACTAGGGGCTCAGAACCGAGATCGTGCTCGAGGGCCATTCATTTGTAACCTGTACTTGGACCAAAGGTAAGAAAACTACACCCGGAATGTGATACATGTGATTCTAGCTTAGCCTGAATTATTGAACAAGAATATGGATAGGGCATGAATGCTTGCGATTGTGCATGATTATGACTATGCTTGTGATTATTGATTAAGCATGTTGAATGCTTTGTATTTTGATATTTGATATATGATATATGCATATCTACATTATCTGATTGAGAAAGGCTTGACTTATGAGTCAAGGATGGCAATAGCGTGCTGAGTGCTGGTCTAAAAGCATTGACTTATGAGTCAAGGGTGACAGTAGCGCGTTGAGCGCTGGTCATTTTGGTTAGGCTAACCAGCGGGAATTAAAGGGTAATGAGATATGATTTATTAGTATTTGAGAATATTGATAATAACGGGAATGGGAGGACGTTAATTATAATTAACTAGGGCTGAGCATTGGGCGGGTTGTAAGGCATTTTTACCCGTCCAATGTCATAATCGGGTTAGCAAAAGTGACCTGTAACTTGCCCAATTAAGAAAAAAAAAATTTAACACGTCCAATAATTTGGGCTGGTTGGTCGGGTTAACCCGCCCAAACCGAAATTGTATTTTTTTTTTGGCGGGTTGGTCGGGTTGGTCGGGTCAACCCGCCCAAACAAAAGTGGTATTTTTTTTTTTTTACATTTATGTAATTTTTTTCTTTTAAATACTAGTACTAATAATGTGAAGTTTATCTTTTTAAGCTTAAAACAATATTTTAAATTTATAGTAAAAAATTTAAAACAAAACTTAATTAATTTATATATTTATTTGAATATATTAAAAATAATAAATTCTTAATTGGGTGGGTTGATAATTATTTTCAACCCACCCAATGTAATAATTAGGCGGTTTAAATTTTGGTCGGTTTATTCGGGTTGCGTTTTTTAACGATTTTTTCAGGTTGGTTTGGGCGGATTATTCGGGTTGGGCGGGTTGTAAAAATTTATGCACAGCCCTGTAATTAACGAGATAGGCGGGAAAAAAAGGCTTTACCCTTGTTAGCCTTAAGAGGGAATTTAATGACCTAAGGGCATTTTGATCTTTTGACCAAGGGTTATATCAAACTAGAAAGCTTAAGCAAAAACAGAGCCTCTTCCTCTTCTTTTCACGATCACCATTCTTCTTCTTCTTCCTTTGAATTTTTGAAGCTCCAATTGATGATTCAAGCTAGGGAATCAAGCCTTGAGGGTCTAGGATTGTGTTCTACCATTGAATATGGTTTAATCTTGAGCTTGAGGTAAGAATTCAACCATGGAAACTCTGGTTTTTGCTCTGTTTTTCATTGATTTTCAGTTGGGAATTTTGGATTGGATAGTTGAGAATTCATTGAAGTTTTTGGGAAAGTTTGATTGGGTTTTGATGCCTAGGACTTGTGGAGTGGGTTTTTGGGTTCATTTGTGAGTTTGGTTGAGGTTTGGAATAAGTTCTTGAAGTTTGGAGATTGGAGAAGTCGAAGGGGAAAAACCAGGGCTGGATCACCCTGGTTCTAGCGCTACAGCGCTGTCCAGGGCCTGTCAGCCCTGCTTGTAGCGCCATGGCGCCAAGGGGGAGTGCTGTAGCGCTACCCTGTTTTTCCAGGGTACTTTTGAGGGTTTTTGGCTCGGATTTTCAATTCCCAAGGCTCGGGATCAAATCTACTAACCGTTTCAATTCCTAGGAGCGAAGTTTTAGATCGCGAACCTTTTACTATTGATTTTATTGATGGAGTTCCATATTTGGTTATGACTAGGTGATCGCTAAGGGATCAAAGGGGTTGATCGTTCTCAATGGTCGTTTTTAACTTGTTTCACGCTTGAACCAGAGGTAAGAAAACTGCACTCAGTATGTGACATGCATGATTATTAATGAGGCATGTTGAGTGCCCTATATGTGGACCTTGGTTGCATATTAAATGCTTAGCAATCTTGCTTACTTGTGAATGGTACTGCCTTATTAGTCAGAATCGACAATGGTGTCAGTATTTACTGTGAAGCTGTGACTTATTAGTCAAGTTCAACAGTAGTATTGAGCACTGGTTGTATGGTATTGACTTATGAGTCAAGAACAGTATTAGCGTGCTTAACGCAAGCCAAAAAGATTAGATCTAATCGACATAAGCATTATCGTCATAAGCATGGAATGCTTGACCGACCTTAAGTTCGATGAAAACAAAAGTGCTTGCCTAGTCTACAGGATAGACCTCAACAGAAAACTAAAGAGTAATTGCAGCAAGTGATTGAGTAGGCTAGTTACTTAGAGCCAGGGCCAGAGTGTAACGCCCTGGTTACCCCAAGACCGTTACGGTGAACGTTGAACCATGAATTTAATTCGCTACCTGAGTTCTTTGGTTAAAAACGTGCTTCTAGGTGTTATTAACAGGCTAAAGTGGAAAACCAATCAAAAGGAAATGATATATTTTATTTAAAACATAAAACTGTTCATGGGCCCATCAAAACATTTACAAGTTATTTACAACTCAAAATGGTCACTACAGTTTAAATTTACAACCCGCCGACCTAAGCGGCAAAAATAGGGTAAACCCCCTAGTTCCCCTGAGAACTCCTTGGCCGTGGTGGTCAAGCGGCCGCATATGTACACATCACCACCTAAGTTCTCCACTTAAGGCTGGGTGAGCTTTTCTTTCCCTTTACCTGCACCACATAGCACCCATGAGCCAAAGCCCAGCAAGAAAACACAATATTGCATGAATATAATATCAACAATGATTGTAATAATCATTAAGGACTTTCAGTCCAAAATAGAGGAGTGACAGTTGTAAAAGTCACTAAGGTGGGTTCTGTTCCCATTAGCCATGTGACGATAGGGTCACCTGGGCTTTACAAATAAGTGATCCTTTCACTAGCTTATCAAGATAGGTGTTTGATGAACTAGTCACCAACATAACCTGTCGCATGACCATAGAGTCACAACCATGGGATTCCGCTCCTTAGCCACGTGACAAAATAGTCACCTAAGCCTTAGGCCCTGGCTCTGAGTAACTAGTCTTAGACTAGTCAAGCGCTTATAATTTTCATCGACCTGAGGGTCGGTCCAACATTAATGCTCCTAGAGTCATTCAACGTTGATATCGATTAGATCTAATCTTTTATCGGCTCTGCGTTCATGACGCTTATGCCGTTCTTGACTTCCAGGTCAGTAATACGCGACCAATGCCGATTCTGAATAGTTAGTGCCATACACAAGTAAGCAAGATATGCTAAGCATTTGATATGCAATCAATGTCCACATTTAATAATCAACATGCCTCAGCAACAACCACGTATGTCATATAAACAGGGTGCAGTTTTCTTACCTCTGGTTCGAGCGAGAAATAGAACAAGAACGACCCCTGAGAACGATCGACCTTTTGATTCCTTAGCGGTTACCTTATCATAACCAATTATAGCCTTCATTAATGAAAAACAACAATAATAGGATCTTAACCCAAACCCCACTCTCAGGACCCCGAAACGTACCCACATGGTGAGTAGATTCAATCCCGGGCCTTAAGGATTGAAACCCCAAGCCAAAAACCCTTAAAAACACTCAAAACGGGATTATGAAGGAACAGAGTAGCGCCCACCAATCCCTGGGTAGCGCTACACCCAGCCAGTTTTGCCACTGAACCTTCTCCCTTCGACTTCTCCATTCCCAACCTGATTCCAATGCTTCCAGACATCAAATTAAGTGCCAAATGAACCCAAAAACCATCCCCACAAGTCCTAAGCATCACAACCACAAGAACCCTAGCCAAAAACTCCCAACAAAACCAATCAACCAACCTAGAAATCTCAACTGAATTCCATAACAAAAACAGAATAAACCAGGAATTTAATGGCTAGAATCTTACCTCAAGCTCATATTATGATGCTCTTCAATGGTGGAACACACTCCCAAGCTCTCAAGACTTATTTCCCAAGCTCGATTCCTCAACTTAAGCTCAAAAATCCAAGAAGAAAATGAGAGAAAATAGGTACGGGAAAAGGTGCTTTCTATGCTCTGTTTTTCTTCAAACTTCCACAGCCTTCATGGCTTAAATCAATCCTACGGGTGAAAAGACTAAAATACCCCTAGGTCAAATAAAGGTTTCTAAAGACTCCCAAGGGCAAAATTGACCTTTTATACCTATTTCGTTAATCATAATTAACACCCTCCAATTCCCGCTATTCTCGAAATTCTCAATTACCAATAATTCATATCCCGTTACCCTTTAATTTCTGGCAACGCTCTAATCATTAAAATCACCCCGAGACTCGCCCTGAGCCCTGAACTTGATCCCGTTATGACTAAATCGCTAATTTTCACTCAAAGATCGTCTCATGCCGAATAGCTCGAACAAATCCACATTATAATGTGGTCTCAACAATATGTCACTGACTACGCCCTCAACGGGCCAAATTACCAAAACACCCCTGTAAAGAAATGTGGACCCACATGCATGCATTTAACATCATATTATAATATAGTTCACATAAACATGCATATAATAATTTAATGGCATAATAAAGCAATTATGGCCCTCCCGGCCTACTAATCCAACCATTAAACCACATTAAGGATTTCGGGGGATTACACAGAGGGCCCAGGTGACTGCATTATCACATGGCTAAGGGTGCGGAGCTCAAGTTTGTGACTCACTCACTAGCCACTTCTCTGATTCAAGTTTGTGACTCCATAGTCACTTATCTGGTTTAAGTTCGTGACTTACTCATCAATCACTTATCTGATTAGAGCTACACGCCCCATCATGATTATTAGAATCTCGATACCATCAAATTAGGGCTACATGCCCCAACATGATTATTAGAATCTTGATATTATCTGATTAGGGCTACAAGCCCAATATGATTATCATAATCATCAATTGATATTGTATACATGCAGTAATGAGTTTTCTTGCTGAGCCTTGGCTCACGGGTGCTATGTGGTGCAGGTAAAGGGAAAGAAAATCTCACTCAGCCTTGAGTGGAGAGCTTAGGTGGCGATGTGTACATATGCGGCCGCTTGACCACCACAGCCAAGGTGCTTCTCAAAGGACCTAGGGGTTAACCCTATATTTTGCCGCTTAGGTCGGTGGGTTGTAATTATTATACCGCAATGACCATTTTGGATTGTAAACAACTTGTAAACGCTTTTATGGGTCCATGTACAGTTTTATGTTTTAAATAAAAAATTGATCGAGATTTTTCACCTTAGCCTATTAATAACACCTAGATGCACGTTTATAACCAAATGACTCGTTTAGCAAGTTAAGCACGGTTTAAAGTTCACAGTAACGATCTTGGAATAACCAGGGTGTTAGAACCTTAACACGCTGAGTACTGGTCGAAAAATGTTGACTTATGAGTCAAGGTTGACCTTAGCACGCTGAGTGTTGGTCGAAAAACATTGATTTATGAGTCAAGGACGCCATTAGCACGATGAGTGCTGGTCGAAAAGCATTGACTTATGAGTCAAGGACGACCTTAGCATGCTGAGTTATGGTCGAAAGCATTGACTTATGAGTCAAGGACGATAATAGTGCGATGAGCACTGGTCGATATGATTATGCCTAATCAGGAGCGTGATATACGCTTGACCGACCTATTGGTCGTAGAAAATTATAGCGCCATGTACGCTAGGCCAGCTCCAAGATTGGTTACACAGGGGATAGGGAAAATGGCCCCGGGGCATATCCTAGGGCGTGGAACCTCAGTATGATTTATTAATAATGTATTTTGGGCATTGGGCCTCGGGAAGATTCATTGATCGTTTATCTTGGGTTATTGACCCATATGACGTTGTAGTCATTTATATGAATGGTATACATGCATGAGTAGGGTTATTACTGCTAGGCATGCTTATTATGATTTGGTAACATGTTATTAATTGCTTATGACCATGTTTAAGTTTTCTTGCTGAGCATTGGCTCACGGGTGCTTCGTGGTGCAAGTAAATGGAAAAGAAAGTTAGACCATCATTGGGTTGGAGAGCTTAGGTGACGATGTGTACATATGCGGCTGCTCGACTACCACGACTGAGGTTTTAAAAAGGAATTAGGGTCAAATCCTATTTTGCCGCTTAGGTCGGTTGGTTGTAACTGTTCATTGTAATTAACGTTTAAATGTATTTTGGGATCCCATGTATGTAGTAAATGTTTTAGTATAATGATTGTACCTTTAACCAAATTTTTTTGACTCTAAAATGTTAATCACGTTTAGTTATATGGTTGTAGCCAAATAACTCATTTAACGAGTTTAACACTATTTAAAATTACAGTGTAACAGTCCCTATGTAGTAGGGTATCACAACTATATTCAATTTTACTTTAACCAAATAACTAATCATGAGACCGCAGTTGTGTTTGGAAGTGTATTTGGATGTAATCCGTAACTACTCATGAATCTATATGGTTAATAATTACATAATAAAGTATATGTATTAATTATTATTTAAAATTGATAATATTTATTAATTAGATCCAATCCTCATGGGATACTAAGAATTAAAGAGTAACTTTAAATTATATAGTTATTATGTACATTACATGATTAAATAAACATACCAAATTAAATAATTATCCAAAATTACACCAAATTACAATGATAAGTAAAAGGCAATTTCGAAAAGCATCCTTAAAAAAAAGAAGGGTTGGTACCCTTTGTTTTTGTAAAGTATCATTTTGGTACCTCTGTTTTCAATAATGCTCATATGGTATTCTGTATTTTAAAATCGTACATATTTGATACCCTAAACTCAAATTTAATTAATAAAATTTTACCAATTTAATCAAACTGCTGTTAGTTATGTAAGTTTCAAATTTAAATTTAATTACTTAATTACATATAACTGATGACAGTTTGATCATATTGACAAAATTTTATCTATCAAATCTGAGTTTAGGGTATTAAATATGTATAATTTTAAAATATATGGTACTATATGAGCATTATTGAAAACAATGGATAAAAATTGAGTAAATTCCCAAAAAAAAAAAGAAAAAAAAAAGAGAACGAACGACATGTCGTTAGTATTTATTCTTTTGCGATAAAAACTAAGAAGCAAATTGAAGTTACTTCTCCGTTATTTTTTCGCGGCATTGCTAGCCCGTCTGGTTCAATGGCGGGAAAATTACGAAGTCCACTTCTGCAGCCGCACAATTTCTAGGGTTTGTGATTGACGAACAGACCTTCTAATTATCGTCGGAAAACGTTTCCCGCATTTTTATATTGGTTCGAGCGGTAAACCGGAGAAAATGCCGACGTACAAGATTAGGGGTATCGATGTTGATTTTCCATTCGAGGCCTACGATTGCCAACTCGTTTACATGGAAAAAGTCATTCAAGCCCTCCAAGATGTAAAGATCTCGCAGTACTTTATATTTATATTATGTCCGATGCTTGATTATGAGATGTGTGAAACGTGAAATCAGAATTTGGAAACTTGATTGATTTTTTGGGTCTTGCTTCAAATTTTTTTCTTTCTTTCTTTTTTTTCTTTAAAGCGTTTATACGAGACTGGGAAGTTTGTAAGCGTGTGCCTGGGCCTTTTTGCTGTCACTTGTAAGAATGTTGTTTCTGGGTGATTTGATTTCGGTGTACTGGTGTATGATAAATTATCTTTTTTATTGCGATTGACATGATTTGTTATGCCATTACAATACCCATTTGTATTGAGTATCACAACTGCATATTTTAAGTCGTAAATTGGTCACAGCGCGAGTTTGCAAGACTTACAAACAATACTATTCATTTGCATCGATGGTACCCAATGATGTCCATATTAAAGTTCGATTTTATGTGTCAGAAATGTAATGCACTGCTGGAGAGTCCCACTGGAACTGGGAAAACCCTGTGCCTTCTATGTGCCACGTTGGCTTGGAGGAAGAGTTTGGGTGGTTTCTCAACTGGTGCCAATGTGAAGAGCAGTCAGAATGCCGGAGGCTCAGCAGAATCATCATCACAATCTGGGAGCCCAAATCTTCCCACCATAATTTATACATCACGCACTCACAGCCAGATTCGTCAAGTAATCAAAGAATTGAAAAGAAGCTCTTACAGGTTAGTTTTGGAACCACCCCTAAGTTCAATGCTCGTATTCCACATCACTGATCCACGCTTGTGATCTTATCGTTCTTTTGTTCCTGCCATATTATACTAACTAACGCATGTAGTTCGTGTCAACTCAACAGTGCACTATCTCAATGTTGATATCATAGGGTAATTTGATCTGTGGATAGGAGGCTTTGTTTAGTTTATTTATTACCCGTGTCGATCTTGCCTCTTTAGTTGTTTTTGCTGGGTGATGTTCCTCTATGATTAATACAATTAATTTGTCCTGGAAGACATAAGTTGCGGACTCAATTTATGGACAATCTACACTCTACAGCTATTGATACGTAGTTTTATGGGATAAATAGCTCTTTTCCAACTCTCTCATGTGACTCTCAATAGTGAAATTTGCAATTATGATAATTTTTTTAATTATTGGCAGCACATGCAAACAAATGCTTTAATTAAATTATGGTGCATGTTTAGTGGAGTAGTTCTAAGAATTAAAGCATTGTCTTTCTTTGTAATGAATTGCTCCTTTGAGATCATATGTCTTTTCTGCTTTTGATGTTTTGATATGTGGAAGCTAAACTAGTTGAATATTTGGATTGGTGTAGGCCCAAAATGGTAGTGTTAGGGTCTCGAGAGCAGTTATGCATTCATGAGCAAGTTAGTTCACTCCATGGGAAAGCACAATCAAACGCGTGCCAAATGCTTCGCAGAAATCGTGATAAGCGTGAAGAGCATGAAAAACGTGAAAAGCAGGAAAGACCTCGCTGCACCCATTATTTTCATGTTGCTGGTATGTTCTATAAGTTTCTGGCGGTCTTTGTTCGTGTGATGTCTAGATAAACACAAGTGTGAAAAGTACAAAGTTCATTTGATTAAATATTTGCACTCTAGTCATGTTGACTGTGATATAAAAAATGGGGAGTCTTATGCAGAATTAAATCAATGCGTACAGTTCTCAACTGTAACTCTAATGAAATTTATTTGGAAAAAAAAGATGAATTTTTTAGCTGCTGTTTTCAATTTTGATCCACCTAGAGAAAACCTAAATAGCTTTATTGATTCTTTGTGTCTCAAATTACAATAAAATGTATAGACTTGCAAAAAGTTGATCAATTTCTAGAGTGCTGGATTGGGTGGTAAAGACAGGCACCCACCGATGGGGAGGCTTATAGAATGGCACAACCATTGACATCATTCACTCTACAGAAATAGATGTGGAGTTTCCTATGAGAGATTTATTATGCTTTTGGTAAATTATTGTACTTAAGTGTTTGATAAATTGATAGGGTCAATTTCCTCTTTTCAAGTCTCAATAGTGTGCTTTATAGGTCTTGATGCAATAAACATTTAATTCTTATAACTGTTTGTTGGAGTTTGCATATCCTGGTATTACTTTGTATACAATTTTCTCTTTTTATTAAAGTTACTCTCTTGCATCTCTTGATTATTCTGTTGTCAGACAAGAATTGCCTTAGAAAGAATTTCTCACACTTTATTAATCAAGCCCAGAAGCTTACAAGAACTACCAAGCATTTGGGAGGCTTGAACTTTCCCCAAGAGCAAAGCTCTATCAATTATAATCAACTTTTTTTATATCCATTCCCTTAGAACACTAGGCAATATATATAATAATCACTTAGTACACCTAGTACACTTCTTATAATCCTATTGGACATATATTCAGTCAATAATAACAGGCCTAATTAGTAACTAGTTCTTTTTATTTTTTCTGGAATAATTAAACCTCAGAGAAGGCCTAATATTCTTATCATCTGTCTTGTTTTGCTTTGACTCCATTGTGTCTCTTGTACTTGGGTTTTGTCATATCTCTTTGCTTATGGACAAAAAATGAGGATTTTCCCATGGCCATATTATATTTGTAATTTTGTACATATTATATGCTACAAGCTACAAGCTTGATAAGGTTATGTAATTATGTAAATAAATACATACATACATGTGATCGATATTAAAATTCTGTATCCAGAAAGATAACTATTATTGAATTTGTTATTTTCTTGGTTATAAGAAAAGTGTGTTTAGTTCACTATTTTACTTTCACCAAATGTTATGCCTGGATCTCGCTGCAACTTTTCTTCATTGCTTGCGCTTGCCGCCATGTACCTTTCACAATTTTTCCCCCTCCTGTAATCCTAGAAACTGTATAAGTAGTTGTGTGTCTCGATAAAACTTTGTTATTGCATGTTAAATCATTTGAGTAAAATAAACTACTGTATTTTATAGAAGGTAAAAAGAATTGTTGAATTAGGTCTATGATCTTTGGTTAACATGGATATTTTGAATGGTTGTTTCAAAACTGGTTCTTTCTTTTGTTGTGGATCGTCTACTGCACTATCTCCAGTGTTATTACTTTTGAATTTTTCAGTTTTGTAGTTTTCACATATATTTGATTATTCTACTGTAGGTCACATGAAGAGCAATCCTCATCTTGGAGATGAACCTATAGATATCGAGGATTTGGTCAATATTGGAAAATCATTTGGGCCGTAGGTTCTCTTTTGATAATTCTTTGTTTCTATTTTATACCAATGTATAGTCTAATCCTACTGCTTTTTCCTTTTTGATGTTCCTAGAAGCTATTGCCATTAACGGTATGGAGCTTGTGCGTTTCTATATGTATATGGAAGTGCGTAATTTCTTATTACCTATTTCCTGCAGGTGCCCCTATTATATGTCACGGGAGATTCATAAGGTTGTGGATATATTATTTGCACCTTATAACTATCTCATTGATCGTGGATATAGGAAATCTCTTACAATAAATTGGCAGAACAGTGTACTTATATTTGATGAAGCTCACAACTTGGTAAGTTGAAGAAATATATCTAACAAAGGAAAGTTTTTCTTCTGTATTCTGAAATTGGTTTGTGGTTATCCATTTTTTTCTTTTTGAATCCGTTTTAATGTTAATGCAGTACATTGATCTTATTTGCCTAAATATAACGCAGGAAGGCCTATGTGCTGATGCAGCTTCTTTTGACTTGCCTTCTTGGCTTCTTACGGCTTGCATTTCTGAAGCAAAAAATTGTATTGATATTTCTGTAAAAAGAAGGCAAGTTTCTGATGATAAGTCAAATAACCCAGATAATTTTGCAATTCTTAGAGGTAAACTTTACTGGTAATATTATTTAAGTAGTAGTGTAAATAGAATATGCCATTCGCCACCAGTACCTTTTAGTGGTTAGTCAACATTCTTACTGATATATATATGTATATATAAATTTATAAATTTATAAATGATGAATCCATCAGTGCTAGTATGCCAGCAGTACTTTGCATATGGGTCCGTATTATTCTGTACTATTCATTTTACCCTGCATTTGCATTTCTTTCTCCTTTTCTTTTAAAAATTCTTCAGGCATTTTAGCAGACTTCACGAACATGCTTATAATTAGTTATAAATGTATATCTTGCAGCACTTCTTTTAAAGCTTGAGAAGCGGATTGCGGAAGTGCCTATTGGATCCAAGGAATTAGGCTTCACTAAACCTGGACCTTACATGTATGAATTACTAGCTGATTTAAACATCACTCCTAAGACTTCATCCAAACTTGTTGAGATAATTGATGAAGCAACTGAACTTTTGGAAGAAGATAATCAGCAACAAGGGAAAAGCAGTGCCTGTCGATTGGAAAGCATTGGCAACATGCTTAATATAATTTTCAGACATGACAATGCTCATGCAAAATACTATCGTGTAAGTTCCAAATATTGACTGTGTGTGAGAGAGAGAAGTATGATAAAGTAATTAGCTGAGAATATAAGTCTTTTCTGTTTTAGGTTCATGTGCAGGAAGTTGAAGCTAGTGCATCAGATGGTTTAAAAGGTAACTTTGGAGACTTATCATACTAATTTAGGCCTCCTTTCAGTCATGCTTTTTGTAGTTGTGAAGTTTAGGTATCTCTTTTTTCATTATTTCAGGTAAGGCATCTAGGACACTTAGCTGGTGGTGCTTTAACCCGGGAATTGCGATGGAGGAATTCTCCAAATTGTTTGTGGGTTCTATTATATTAACATCTGGCACATTATCTCCAATGGATTCATTTGCTCAGGAATTGAAACTGTAAGTACATATTTGGTTTAAAATTTTACTATTTGATTTTGGTGTGAATGTGATTGATATAATTTTTAATATTTTCTTTTTGTTACCTCAGAGACTTTCCAGTGAGGTTGGAGAACCCTCATGTTATAAACTCTAGTCAGATATGGGCTGGAGTTGTACCAGTTGGTCCATCGGGCTACTCTTTCAATTCCTCTTATAGGAGTCGTGATACTCTTGAATACAAGCAAGAGCTTGGTAATGCTATAGGTATGTAGCATAGCTTTTGTGAGTTTTTACAATAAATGATTCAGCTAAATAGGACACACTAGCTCTTCTGAAGCTATCTTCCTGCAGAAAATTTACTTGGTTATTTTAAATTTAAATTTTGCAAAGCTATGAATTTGTGTTTTGATTCCACTGCTCTTAAGACCATTGAGGTTCATTCAATTATGTTATGATGATCCAGATAAATATTGGAACCTGAGTTTTGTTCATTTGTATTGATGCATAGATAAGCAGTCTGAGGTGTATTTAATGCTTCCATGATTTAGAGACAGATTGAAATTCTTTTTCTTCTCAAAGTTCTCTGCTTAATTTTGTTCACTGTAATGTGTTAATCAACATACCTATTTTTATGGATTTAGGAACTGGAAGTTGTCCAATCCAAATCAGTAGCGCGTGAACCTGATTACTACTAATCATCATCCTTGATTTTTTGTGTTTGATTTCAATTTTTCAGTCAATTTTGCTCGAATTGTTCCTGATGGGCTGCTTGTATTCTTTCCATCTTACTACCTTTTGGACCAATGCATTGGGTGCTGGAAGAAAACGGTAAGCAATATAAATCAATTAGTGAAAGGATCAACTCTGTTTATTTTAGTCTAAACAATTTTTGTTCCAATGTTGCAGAGTCATGCCAATTCAACAACATTATGGGAAAGAATCTGCAGGCATAAGAAACCTGTTGTAGAACCTAGACAATCTTCTTTGTTTTCCGAGTCAATTGAGGTTACTTACATTAGTTCCAAGCACTACAATATGTCCACAGACATCACTTCCTCTACTTAAATGGTCTATCTGATGCATTTCTTTACTCCTGTTTTGTCAGGATTACATGGCTAAGCTGAAGGACTCCTCAACTTCTGGTGCAATATTTTTTGCTGTGTGCCGTGGTAAGGTATGTCTAGAGATCTCCTCGGCTAGTAAAAACACTTTATTGTCTTACAGTGACAGATCTTTGGTTTATGTGTTGATGGATGGATTTACAAACAGTTTGCTTATGCATGGTCATGTCACTTAAATTTCCCAAAGTAATTTAATTCTCAACATTTATCTGCATTTTGGCATCATGGTAATTATTTAGTACTGGTGCATCGTTTATCTGATAGGGTCTATTAAGTGTGCACTTTGTTTTATTATTTATTGAGTTTAAATGGTTTCTAAGATGGTTATAGATATGCCTCTAAAATGACAAGATTTTAGTTTACAGAATTAGCCAACTGTTGCGAAATTTTTTGTATTGCCTGAGATGAACTGAAAAAAAAAGAAGTAAACTTATTTGCATATTGATTTACTATATATTGGGATTATCATTGTTAGTGATATATCTTTATGCGACCTGGTACCTGTGAATCTAGCAGTTACATTTGCTCATATGTTTAGCACTGTCAATACTGTTGTTTGATTACAAGCCCTTCCTCAAATTCCAAGATTCTTATGGAATTTTAATTGCTGAATCTTAGTCTTGGAATTGTATACTTTACTGGCTTAAGCATAAACAACTTAAATGTAAATGAGGTTTTCCAGTGCATATTTTTTGTTAGATTTTGAATTTGCTTGAGTGAAAAGCTTGTTCATAGTGGTTGATTGTCACTAATTTTCCAGGTAAGTGAAGGATTAGATTTTGCTGATCATGCTGGAAGAGCTGTAATCGTCACTGGTATGCCATTTGCCACAATGACAGATCATAAGGTTTGATATCCTGTTTTCCTCCAAAGTCTTTTGGTACTTGCAAATAATGCGTGTCATTGGAAGTTGAGTTCTTGTTTATTTTTGCTTTAAAAGCTGCAGTTGGAATTTTAATCGGTTTAAGCAATAAAAATAGATCATTTTGATTTCTTGATAGACACAACACCATGCTTGTATCTACTTTCCTTTCTGAATGGCTGGACTTAAGCTGATGCTTGCATTCATATAGGCATTGTTGGAGGATATTTTATATTGGAGAAGATGTTTTCAACAGCATGACATGCTTAAATTTTAATTTGTCTTGAGTTATGTTGATAAAGAGTGAATTTATAATAAATTAGATGCTGAACTGCAGTGGTGGTATTCTTATAGATTTCAGTTCACCCAAGTCTTTTGAGACTTTTAAGGTCATATAGTCTAGCTCTGGGTCTATACTTCTAGATAAATTTATTGGCATCTTATTTTCAATTTTTTAAGATATTTTAAAAGTTTTTCATTTTTTATTTTTAAAGATTTTATAAATTCTATATTATATATAGAATATTAAGTGAAGGTCGGGATATTAATTACAATTCATCCAATTATTCTTTCGAATTACATATAGGTTTATGAAATTTTACTTTCATACAATATCTTAAGGGAATTAGATGTAGTGATCAATAAATTCATCGCTTTAATCCAATTCTAGGTATAGAAAAATTCTATCAATAATTTTTTTTTTTTATATTTACGCTGTAGTAATTTTTTTTTGGGCCTGCATTATATTTGGCTGTTGTAATTAAAAAAAAAATTCAACAGGTTCGTCTGAAACGCGAGTTCTTGGATGCACAGGCACAATGCCTAAGAGAAGCATGCAAGGTAATTATAGGCTTGCATGTCGTGGAACACAACTGAAAATTTTGCTTCTTAGTCATGATCTTTTTCTGTCTTTATATTTATTATTACTAAATTTGTCACTTTATCAAATGCTTAAGTCAGAAGTTCTTACCGGGGAAGATTGGTACAGTCAACAAGCAACACGAGCAGTAAATCAGGCTGTTGGACGTGTAATCCGGCATCGCCATGACTACGGAGCAATCATTTTTTGTGATGAGAGGTCCCCCTCCTTTTTAAAAAATATAAACAATCAATTTTTTCTTTAGAACGTATTGATATTTTAACTTCTGAGTTGATAACAGGTTTTCGCATTCAAATCGTCAGTCTCAAATTTCACTTTGGATCCAGCCTCATCTCAAGGTGCTTTTTCTTTGGAAATAATCTTCAAATGCTTATCCAATATATATAACAATTTAATCTTTAGAATTTGGACTTGTGTGGTATTCTTTTCTCAGTGCTACTCCAAATTCGGGGATGTAGTTTTTACATTGACCCGTTTTTTTCGCGATGGAAGAAATTTGGGTCCCACAAAGCAGGAGTTACTAGAAACCGAGAAACTGGGTAAGAACTTTCAAATTAAAATAGCATTAGAAGTTATTTGATAAAAGGGCAAGAGGAAACTTATAAGTACGAACTGGGAGAGCAGTTATTTTCTTTAATGGTCCTTTTCAGACCTCTAATAAATGAATAATGAAAGTGCCAACAGCTCAAGGACTTTGTCTCACAGTCTGAAATAACCTGTTCCAGTTCCTACCCCTCCAATCAAATTCTACTCATTTTAAGTTTAACTCCTTATCCCACTGCTAGTTAGGGGCCTCCACACAATGGACTCAAATGGGGACAGAAAATTTCTTTGGTAATTTAGTACTTCTAATTACCCTAAACAAATGTTGTGGACTGGCAAATTGATTTGGGCCTATAACCTTCCTTTCTTTTCTTGTTCCCCCCTCTTTCTTTTGAGGGAAGAAATTGATTATATCATGATTTTTATTTTTTCTCTGTACCATGTAGGAGACTTGAATTCTAGCATAAAATCAGCAGCGCTTGAGCAGATCAATGAAGTTCCTATGGATAATATATCATCTCTCTTAGGCTCATCAATGTCAGCTGATGGTAGACTCTATTTTAAAAAGAAAATGATTATGTTTTTTTTTTTTTTAAAAAAAAAGAAATAATTTGCAATAAGTTATATTAAGGACTCTACTTAGTCTTCAGTCATCTGACTATTTGTTTAATAATGTTTCTTACAAGTAGCAGGAAACGCAACAGAAGTTAAGTTAGAAGAGTTGAAGCCCTCGGTGAGTTATATTGTTTTTCATGCATAAACTCATATGCTTTGTTAAAGTAAGGTTGACCATTTTATAATGATAGTTTTGGATTTCGTACTTGCAGACAGCAGCAGTGGGTCAAGATTGTTCTGTTATGTTGAAGAAGGTTCAACCTGCAAATCGTGCTTCTCTTTCTTGCTGCAAAGACAAATCTGGAATATTGACTAGTCCAAATGAACAGATTTGCAACGAGAAGAAGTTGCTCATTTCTGCAGGGAAGGCTCGGTACCAAAATGTTACATGTGATTCTCACGATAATAACTCTATATTAGATGAAGAATCATTTAGAGGACTATTAGCTCCTTGTCCTTCCAAGAAGCGTAAATCAATAGGCACAAAACAAGGCTTGATGCATCATGAAAGTTTTAGTGACTATTCATCTCGAACGAGAAATTCTGAGTCCAATTCTTCAACTTCCAAATCTCTGGAATGTGACAAGGGGTTTGATTCTGCTGATAGAAGTATACAAAGTGCTCGGGTTGGTAATGAGGAAACCAGAGGATCTGAATTCCTGATTCAGGTGAGTTGAAATCACATTAATAATTATTATAATAAAGAGAATTTTGAGGCTTTTGAAAAATAAAAGCTGTCAAGAGATTGTTTGGTGAATTCTTGAAATATATACATTGTGATTGTTCAAGAATGTGAGAGATGGTATTAGTTACTGGCAGCAATTTCAAAATGTGGGGGTCACAAACTTCTATAACATAATGTGAAATTGTGAGTAGTAATTTCTCCGAATTAAGGTAAAATATGAGAAAGTAGATCTTTCATTAGCTAGACCATGTTACTCTTTTTTTTTATAGCTTGAACCAATTACTATTATCTGGTTCTGATTCTTTTTTAATAATTTTTTTAAAATTATAGCTATGACTATATGATCCATCACACTGGCTAATATAGAAAAGTAATTTTTTTTTCTTTTAGCTGTTGAAATAGTATAACTCCCGAACATCCCTTTGCATGTTGACATTTTATTTACTTTTTTGAGTCACTTTTTCACAGGCCAAAAAAGTTGAGACAGTGTAGTTTGTAACTTGCGGTTTACTAATTTCTCAAAAGCTTTTTTGTTCTTCTTTTGTTACCTCTTTTAATAAATGAACTTTGGCCAGTTGTCTCAAAGTTCACTACAGACGTGCATATGTGTGTGTATATTTAACTTGTTGGGAAGAACAATATGGAGGAATGCGTGAAAATACCTTGAAGAAAATAAAGTATCTAACTTTCAGAGGAAAGGTTAAAAGGGGCCATGTACATTTACTCAACTAGCATAATATGGAAGAACAAAATAATTACATTTTTTGTCCTGTTTTTTATAATAGGACGTCCTTACCTGCTATGAGAAGTGTATTATGATAATTAGGGATTAGGATTCCAAAATTATTTATTCTGAATCTCTGCTTACATTTATAATTTTATGTTTAAATTTCAAAAGAATTTAAGTTCATGTGTTTTATTTTTTACTTTCAGGTTGAAGAGAAACTTAGTACTGCTGAATATAAAGAATTCGTGAATTCCATGAAGGCACTTAAATCGAAAGCAGTCAAGATAAATGAAGTTTTGAGATCTATTGTCAAAATTTTTTCTGGACCTGAGCGGTTGCCTCTTCTCGTAAGGTATTGTGTCTCCAATACTGATGATAATGGGCTTCATGCTGGTAAAAGATCTTAAGATTTGGCTGTCAGATTGCATCAAAAAGAGACAAGTATTTTAAAAGCTATCATATGATATGAAGTAATTAGTTTACATTTGCTCTTATTGCATGGCATTGCTTGTCAATTCTTTTATATGCCATTATGTACTACCGAATGCCTACCTAAAGATGTATACTGTTTCCCAAAAAATCTAATTACTTTTTCTTTTGAATTAGATTCCATTAATTTGATGTTTTGGCCACATTTAACAGGTTCAAGGATTTTATCCCTGCTAAGTATCATTCTATCTATGACCAATATCTTGGAGCAAATGACAGGACAACTACAATCCCTGGTAAGGAAGAGAAGAACAGTAGTCATGCTGATGTCTATCTTATTGGCACAAACAAGCATACACACTGCTAGGATTAAGTTTTGCGTATATTTAGGAAATGATGTGATTTGTTGTTTAGACTAGGATTCTGTAGGGGGGTTATAAGCTATAACATTGATTGAAATGATTTTTTTTATCATCAAACTTTCACTAATGAAAGGGCTGCACTTGCCATGCAGAAAGATGAACACCAGATGATCTGACGTTGTATTGACTGTTAAATTGACCAGCAATTACCTGAAAATGGTTCCCGCAATCAAAGTGTAGGTACTTCAGCATTAAGAAAAGAAGTCCAAAAAAAACTATAGTATCTTATGTCGAAAGCATATCGCCGCATCATTTGGGGTGCTATGAACCAACAAAATGGCTAGTGGTAACTTGTACAGATCTGTACTTGAATTAGTAGCTGCACTATAACAATTTGAAGGTGGCCATGAATTGAACTTTGGTTTCTACATGGATAAGCTTTCCAAGTGCAATTGAATTTTGGTCCAAAATAGGCTACAAAGAATGGAATCTACTAATATTAATAATTTATTATCTGTTGATGATTTTTACACATATTACAAGTTGTCTTTACGAGTAAACTAAACTCTGGAAGTCTAAGTAAAATGGTGTCCGATCAACTCTAGAGAGGTCCTGTATTTTGGTGTAAGCCCCCTTTATGTTTTCATGCGTGTAAAGAAATCTTCCATCCATGTAACTTTTTTTGGAGTTTGATTCTTTAATATGAACATTCCATATGTTACTGTATAGAAATCAAACACTAGGCATGCACGTGCATCTCATCTCGTTATCATAAGAAACTCACACATATACTAATAAAAAGTAACATAATGTTACTGTTAAAGCATGATTAAAGAAAAACTGTAATATAAGAAAGACTTCCAATTTTCTTCCAACTATTGCTGGGAATTAAAATAGTGATATATATATTTTATATAAAAGTTGCTATAAGCTTAAAAAAAAAATTGATGCTCCCTTCAATTCAGTTAATCTTGGTATTGTAATCCGTGCCAAAGTCAAAATATGCTTATTCCTGCCATGGTTTGAGTATCTGCAAGGTAGATTATAAAATTAGTAAGAATAATTAACTAGGTCTAGGTAGAATATGTTATGAATAAAACAAAATTATACTTTGTACGTTATTAAAATAATATGAACATCTAATAAAAGTATTCCTAGGAAGACGCAAGTACCGGCAAGACCCACGAAATCTCACCAAAAACCACAAAATTACAAAATTTGAATCATAAAATAAAGTTTTAATCTATTGATTGATTGATTGCTTTAATATATCTAAGATTGCACTTGCATGTGAGGGAGGTGGAGATTAATAAAAACAAAAAAATGAAAAAAAATTCACTGGGCAATCGAAATTGGTCACTACGTTAAGTTATTTTCTCTACATGAAAATTTGATTATATTTTGTTATGTGATAGTTTTGTTAAAAAACAGATATAAAAAAAGAAAAATTAAATATTTAGATTAATACAATTAATTTTCTTGTTTTTATTTGGCACTGAACTCCATGACCGACCGAGTTGTTACGTTACTGATTTCCCTCTCTGGCTTTTCTTCTCCAACTTACTTCGAGTTCGAGTCACTTTCCGTGATCTTGACGGAGCTGGTTCGGAATCCCGACGCAAATCGACGATCAAATCCACGAATGCGCTGAGTATGTACTTGTACGATCTTTTGTCGTTTAGGTTCAGGTAACAGAACAGAAGCTCCTCCATGAAACTCCAGTCAACGTTCTTCCGCCGCCGGAGACGAGCTTCGACCATCTCGTTCATGGACTGCCGGAAATCATCGTAAGGTTTCGGTGAGTTCGCCAAAACGGCGACGCATTGGTCGGGAAGCTTTGTCCATTCATCATCATTATCGACGGTTGCAGACGAAAACGACGCCGTATCCTCACAAACGACGTCGTTCGAACAAGTAGTAGTACTGGTGGTGGCGGTGGTGGTAATACTCGCCCGGGATTCCTCGATGAGCGAGCTCGATATTCCGGTGCTTACAAAGAATCGGCGGGACCCACGGAGATTCGGAAGTGTATCGAGTAGCCGGGGAGATTCAAACCAAACGACATCTTGGTTGTCGTTTTGGCTATCCTGATTGGCTCGAACGACGTCGTCTTTTGTATAAAGTGACTTGAAATTTTCAACAAGGAATTGGTCGATATCGGTAAGTGTGGCGGAGTCGTCGTTTTGATTTCGGCCCACTGCAAACGACAGCGTTTTGGGTTGCTTACAACCGGAGAGGATCCAATCCTTGGATGAAGAAAGTGAAACATTAGGAGGGAAATGGACTTTGGGTTTTGGTTTTTTGATATTGGGAAGAAAATCTTGTAGACATTTTTCGATTTTCTTTGCCATCTCTTTTGTTTTTGTTGTGAGTGAAATTGGCGTGGAGCAAGCTGGGGTTTATAAACAGTTGCAAACTAACATACGAAACATAATAAATGGTTTGGTGAAAAACGTTTGAATCTTTTCAAATTTATTAGTGCATTAAATAACAATATATGCATGTGAATTTTCAGGAATGTTATATTTAAATATTTTTGGATTTTAAGTTAATAGATTTACACTCGTAACGAAAAAAAATCAAAATTTATGCGTATGAAAATATTTTCAACTTTATGACTGAGTAAGAAAAATATATGGGATGTTATTTTTCTAAATCTACTTTTAAGGAAAAAAATTATGTTTAAAAAATACGGATTAAGCGAATAATCGATTTGGTAATTGTGTTTGGTCGCTGATTAAAAAAATGTAATTGATAAAATTCATTAGAATCAAATTGATAAACTACCAAATTTGTCAAAAATAAAATAAAATTGATAACTGCCAATAATAATAGAACAATGACATGTGCACACAAAATACAATTTTTAACAGTTACACCTTAGATAAAAAATTCAGTGCATATGTATCATTACTCTACTAGTACTAATCATATTATAAATAAAAATAGAGAATCAGATAAAATTAAACATCCTTTACATTATTATATAGATAATCTTTATCCTAATGGTCTTTCTGAATTGAAAAAACGACAACGTATCTATGGTATATGCTGGTTTTTATATTTTTAAAAGAGAAGGAGAATAGTATTACTCATTAATTTTTCCAAAAAAAAAAAAAGAGTAGAAAGTTGATCTATTCAGCTGAAATTAAGAGAGAGAGAGATGGCAATGGAGATGGAGATGATTAGCAAGGAAAAAAGAAGAGAAATAATGGAGAGAGAATTCGATCGCATAGGTTTCATTCCTCCCACCCCACCACCATCACCATCCCCTAATTCATCAATATCTCATCATGATATTCAAGGTACCTACATACAAGATCAAATCAGTATCCATCTATATAATATATATATATATATTAATCATTCCACCTAATTAATGTCTGATCACATTTTTCATCTGTTACATCTTATAACTTTGTTTCATCAGGGTTATATTAGTTCTACTAAATCTATATCTTTTTCCACTTTAATTGATCATTAGAAAGGAAATGCAATTTTACATGTTTACACTATTCTTCTTCTTCCTCACATAGCTAAATATATATGGCTTGTTAGATATATTTTTGCTTTCATTCTCTTTAATTTCCTTAGAAAATAATAATATCTTTTTCTGATGAAATTACTATTTAAAAAAATTATCACCATTGGATTGCAATGTACAAAAGAAATTTATGTGGTCCATCATAAGAATCTGTACCACAGTCACTAGATATAGAAGTGTTATACTTTTATAGATAAAAATGTTATTATCATGGATTTCATTTCACTATTGTTGCAGCTGGTTTTGAGCATCAAAAAGTTACTAAAGAAAAAAATTGCAACATTATAAGCAGCCAACTTGAGGAACTATTGATGGAGAAGTGTTTGAAGAAATTAGATCATAATATACAACAATTGAAGGAAGAAAACGACAACAACAAAATACAACCATCATCAAATATTGTGCAAAAGCCTAGATTTTTCACTTCAAAACGACTTCATTCCAGCATTATAGCTTCCGAGACTACAAGAATATTCTGTGCTCTGATAATAGCTTTCTTGGTAGTCTTATCTTATGTTGATTATCCACTATTTGGAAGGAACATAGTGAGGGCTGAGAGTGTTATAGCCTCAAGGCCTCTTTACATTCTTCTACTAACTGATGCAACGATTGTGTTTGCTCGATTATACCTCGAAAATCGAGGTGGCGACCTCGGTGACAGCAGCCTAGAGGAAGAAGAAATGCCTCAGGTTCAGGATGATCATGGACATAATTGGATTCAAGCGGTCAAGTTTTTGGAGAGAGGGTTAGTGGTTTACCAAGCCATTCGTGGGATTTTCATAGATTTTAGTGTTTACGCAGTTATTGTCATCTGTGGCCTCTCTTTTGTCTAATTATGTATGCATATTGGTTGATTTTCAGTCCTGTGTTTTGCATAATAAGCACTCTTTCCATTAGTATTATTATCTATTGATCAGAAATTATAACATGAAATTCTAATTCTTTTGAAGATTCATGATATTATGTCTTCTTTTTCAAACCCAACTATACTTTATTAAGAAGTGAGAATTGGTCAGTGTTTTTGTTAGGTTGGGTGGATACCTTATTACCATCCACCACGTTTTGTCCAGTTGTAAAGGGCCATACATATGATAATTATTGAATTCATTAAATGAAAATTGGGGACCAATTCAAGGATCTTATTGGGTCGATTTATGAGAACTCCAGATAGGCGTGTTAGTGACAAGTCTCTATATATCACCATCTTTGGAATGGTGCCAAAAGAATGTAATTTACGAAGTGGGAAATGAAACAAAGAAGAAACCTTTTGACAACTTTCTAAGAGTTGAATTTTTAATGCACACTGCATCCATACATTGTCTTGTCTTGGATTTTTTTTACCTTGTAAAGCTAGTGTTATCTTATGCGTGTCTCCAAGATTTGAGACTATGAAAATTCTGCTCTTTTGTTATTATAACGTTTAGATTGGAAATTTATAGATAAGCTCAAAAAGTCTTCTCATTTGTCAGATAGTTGGGGTTTTTAATTCAAGCAGCCAAGTAGTTCCAACCATTAAGACCTTTACTGATCAACCTAAACTTCATACAAAAAAGTTCAACTTTTCAAATCTCTCTCTCCCTCTCTTCTCTTCAAAGCTGTTATAGTAAGCTACATATGATTTTAATCATCATATGATTTAAAATGTTGGTTACACTTTATCACTGAAACCCCATAAAGAAAAAGAATTTAAATGAAAAAAGTGAAGCTGAGTACTGATAGATAAACATTCAAAAATGGACCTACCAGCATGGGCCAATGGAACTGCAGAAATAATTAATATAGTAAAAAGATACAGTTGCAACATGAATTGTCATGCATATTACCCAACCCCACAATTTAGACAAGCTCTGTTCTTCAACAAAGTTTGTCTGAAAAAAAGAAGAAGACTACAACGAGTGTTTTTTTACATGTTGTATTTAATACTTTCTTATTTCTTATGTTTATTCTTTAGCTACAATAAATCTTTGAACCCTTTAATCCAGATTTTGGTGTCATTAAAAAAAAGCTTATTAGTATTCTTGATCTAATACTGTTCTTGTTTCCATTTTTACTTTCTCATACTCCTGAAAAACAGATGAAGAGCCCATTCTACATTTAGTGACATTCTATTGAAATGAACAACCAGATGAAGAGCTTTTTGATAAATACTTTCTATTTAAAAATGGAACTTTTAAGAGCCAGAAGCATCCCTTGATTCATGAAAATTGATTGAATATATTGATACTCACAAGCACTCTCTAATGCTATACATAAAAGAAAACAAATCATTCATATTCCTCTTGTGACTGAAGCATTGCTTGAGTTTCAAGGAAAACAAATAAGATAAGAAAGTGGCAAGAAAAGAGAGAAAGAGAAGAACAAGCAAGAAGATATAGATCAATTAACATCAGATCTCTTAAAAAAAAATCAACTAATGAATACACCTTTATTTTCCATTTCATTCTCCTGAAAAACCCTTGATGGAACAGCGAATCGAGCCGAGAAAGATCGAGAGACATTGTCGGGGTCAGTGGCTGGTCCTTGATCAAAATTCTGAGAATAAGTATAAGGATCATAAGGAACATGAGCTGGTGATGATGAAGTACACTCAAAAAACTTCTTCTTCTCTCTCATAATCTTTGTCCAAAGCATTTTCCACCTTGACCCACTTGGTATTAATACACTGCAAAACATAATCCTCTCATTGCCATTTCTCATACAGCCATTGACGTTTGGATTGCAGCAATTTTTGAGCTCCATAGCCCTGTAAAAGCTAGACATGTCTTGTTTCTCATGAAGCTTCAAAATTCTCTCATTTTTCTTTTATAGCAAGTGAGCTGAGTGTAAAAAGTTACTGAATTGATGATAACACTTTTTTAAAGTCAATATAAATGCTATCTAGTAAAATGGTCCACTTGGGCCACTGTAAAAATTCTATTTTACTGAATTTCAGGGTAATTTTCTCAGCACCAGGAAAGAAGAAAAAAAAAGTTGTGTAATCTTCTTTTATAGTTAAAGAAATTGATTGAAGTTAAGTGTGCAGTTTTCTTATCAGTCTGTCTTATTAGAGTAATTCTTTTGATTTACTCAATTACACATTCAGTTTTGTTTTGTGTTCTTTTTGTTTTTGGCTTTTTAATGTTAAGAAGTTTCTTACACAGAACAATATTTTGGTTGGTAGAGAACGGACCCATTCCTTAAAGAATGATATATATATACATTTTTTAATTTTACCTTAATGATTTTTTTTTAATATTTGTGCCATAAACTTGGTAAAAACCGAAGTGCTGATTGCTTCTCTAAGCAGCCATTCATGCTAATATTAGATTGAACTCTATTATTCTTGAGAAAGGGTATAGACTTGTATAAAATCCCAACACAAAAATCTTTCTTTTTTTTTTTGACAAAATAAAAAAAGTCTTTGTACATTTACAAAAGATGTGAGAAAATCACCCAATTGTTTTTATTTTTAATAATGATATTTAATATCTATTGAAGCCTTCCCCCATTATAACCTTTTTCTGACTATTGATTTTTTTTAATAAATCAAACTTTTTCTCAAAAGCTTATATTCTAAATTATGGTTTCAATTAAATGTCTAAATTTGGATTTACATCTTAAAATATTTTCCCCGTTCGTGAGTGTAGAATTTTCTATTATATAAATTATATTATATTTCTTTTAGTAATTATATTAATATAAATTCTAATATTATAAAATATTATTATAATAATATTTAATACAAAATTATATATTTAATAATTATATTAATATAAATTCAAATGTTATAAAATATAATTATTATAATAATATCTAATAATTATATTTATAAATAAAATATGTTACTTTTTTTTTACTACTTAGTCTAACTTATATAAATATATATATATTCATATTAATGACAATAAATATTATAAATACATTATATAAATGTTGTGTATGTACAAGTAGTAATAAACAAGTTTCTTCTCCTATTATTAAAGTGCGATTTGAATATTATCATAAATATTTTATATTGAATACGGTAGTTTGTGATATAAAAGATTATCATAATATTTTTTTTTTTTTAAATTATAGACAATGTTTTAGTATAATTTTTTTTAATATGTTTATGTCATTCTTTTATATATAATATTGTTTATTTATTTAAAATTTATATAACAATCATTAAAACATAATAAAAATAATTAATAAAATTTCTAAATAAAACTAACCTAACTTGCATTTGCAAATTGCTGCACCTAGCATATAAATATATATTTTTATGTCGGTTAAATTACACTGAAGCCAAAGAAAATTATTATTATTGTTCATTAGGGAAAAAACTAACAACAATATAGCAGTTATTCTGAACAAAAAACTACATGTAGTATTCAATTTTGATGATCAACGACGTAATTTTGAATGTCGTTTTGTCTTGATGTTTTTATAGGATGTGGATATCATGTTTACACTTCAATAAACGATGTATATTTTTCTAGAACATAATTTAAGAGAGAATGATATAAACGACATGAAGTTTAAGCATAGACCAAACAAAAGACATTTAGCAAAAATGACATTAAGTAACAATCATATAACAATAAAGAATTGCTATGTCCAACACCACAAAGATGTGACATACTGTTATTGGTGTAATCTAATATTGAATCCTACGTAATTAAACTTAATAAATATTATGGAGTATCGCTAACCAACTATAGAGTACCACCTCATGTATTGTTTAACAGCTTAAACCTAAAGTTCCAAATAATAACACTCATTACAATATAGTAATAAATAAAGGGATCAATCTTTCAAGAAGTATAATAGTGAAGTATATTTACATGGTTACTAATTTTTAATAGGCTGATAAATAATGGTAAATAAACTCATATATTAATATCAGTTTTCCCCTACAATATAAGAAGAAAAACGTGCAATGAAAACTTCAATTGGTGACCATAATTTTTTAATAACTTGCACATTTCTATTTTTGGCAGCCCGACCCAATTGCCAATTGCCTCCTTTTTCAGAGTTTACTAGCTCAGCTTCATCATCACTAGCATTCAAAAGCACAAATTAAAGTATTATTATTGGGGTTATTATTTATCATCTATACATTCATATTTTTGCATAAATATAATATATATATTTTAAAAAGAGTATAATTAAGCTGAAGTTGCTAACCTTAAGGCTCAGGGTAACAATTTTGGCGAAATATTGTCTGATTAATTGTATTTACTAATACCTCGCATGATACTCTTGCCTGTCAACAAAATAATATAACCAAAATAATTATAAATTAACTATAATCTTTCAATAACATAAAAAAGGGAAATTATTAAAATATAAATAAATAATAATGGATTATATAATTTATATTATTATATACCTGTAACGGGAATTGAAAAAATAAGAGGCCGAGCTGGCCTCGAACCTCCGTAACAGTATCAAAAGGAACGGTACCCCTAGCCAAGTCTTCCAACAGGAATACCACATCGGAAAAGATCTCCACCCCATCTAAATCCAGCTCAGCGTCCACGTAGGACGATCCCCTTGCCCTCACGTGACCCCGGTCCGACCTCACGTGTCCCAGCTTCTTCCCCCTGTACCCGACCGCCACGTCCAGCTGGCTATAATCCAAGTAATAAACGTCGGCGTTTTTTACTCTGACCGTCAGGAACACGGACACGTCGACCGACACGTGCGGCGTTCTGTGCACGTGAACGCTCTTCAACCGCATCCGTACGAGCTTGATGTCGGGATCGGACGGCCAGAAAACGTATGCGGTGGCGAAAAAAAAGGCGAGTCCGACGGTGCAGATGGTGCGAATAGGTCTGCGCCGGCAAGGGAAATAGAGAGGCAGTACGACGTAGTTTTGGTCAGGAGGGAGAGGAGTGAAATGGGTGGATTCTGGTTCTGGATCGGATTTGGATTTGGATTTGGATGAGCTAGCCATTTTGTCCGGCAACTTCGGACGAGGTGTGAGCCTCTGTAGTGTGTAATACTATAATGTTTGTGCTTTAGGAATTCGAGGGTATTATCGGAAACCAAAAATGAATAAAATTTGTTTAGTTTGCTTGGATGGATCACATAATGCAATGCACTACATTGTTTTTGTTTGGGTTGCTTGGAAATTGTGTGTGGGGTAGCTTATGAGTACACTTTTGTTCTACGTATTATTATTATGAAATTTCTTATGTGGAAAAAGTTTTCATAAACGAGAGAGGAATCGAAAATTTTGTTAGATTTCTTCCAAAAAAAAAAACAGTACTAGTCTATTAGATTAAGCAATGTGCAAATCTAATGTATACTTACCAACTCAAAATGTTATATAATTTTTTTATAATTAACGGCAAGTAGTACGTATTATTAATCTAGTAAATTTTACTTTGATTAATATATAATTAATTAAAAACTAAAAATTTCAATATAATAGTTAATTAGAGAAATTGTAGATGCTATTTTTAAAAAAAAAAACAACGGTTGTATTTATATACTAAAATTTAAAAAAAAATTCCCTATATGTATATACATGTATTAGTATATGTAATACAATATGTGTTTGTAAAAATACAAATAGTATAATTTAAAGTATAAGGGTAAAGACACAGACATAGTTAAGGCTATTTTGATGTGAAAACCTTGCTTAATTTCTTGAATATATTACTGCCTCGCTTGCTTGCTAATAATCTTGCAAGTATATTATAATAATAATATGAAACCAAAATCAAAATGTTTCTTTCTCCATACGCATATCGTCAGCTCTAATCTGAAGAAATAATCTTCATTTGATATGGATGGACAAACGCTTGAATTTTACTTTAAGGATAAGCCAACAAGTATGAAGAAGTAATCATAATCATAATTTTTTTTTCATTAAATATAACAAAGAAACTTAGACTTTTAGAGACCAATTAGGATCAAATCATGCAATATTATCCTCAAAACATTCTTATTTTGTCTAAAATTAGTATAAATTTCTTAGCGTTTTTCCTTCAAAATATACCATTTTGAATGTGATTTTAGTAAAATATAAAACTTATATTTTAATACTTTATACATTGTAAATTTTCTCGACTAACTCAAACCATTCTTCAATGTAAGCCACTCACTAAAAATGACTTCAAAAAACGTGTTGTGAATGCAGGTCTTGAACTATTAATTGTGAAAATAAATAAATAACCAACTAACAGTCAACAAAACTACTAGTCCTAGTTGAGTTGAAGCCATCTTCTTTATAATATACGTCCAATTTTTCAAGATCAATAATAGCATTAATATTCATTTCAGAATAAAAAGCAATTATTGCTCTCCAATTCTCAGCAATTAATTTTTTCTTTCTTTCTTTCATTAATTTTAGAATTTTGATTTGCGCTCATGGCAAGGCCAGGAAACAAGATCATACAAGCCAAACTGGTGGGTATGTCTTACCCTTTTCTAATTTTTCATTTTTATTTTTGTATAACAATCCTTGACCTAAATTCTTATCAGCAAACTCTTGATCTTTATTACCCAGAATATGAAATATATATATATATATATTTTTTGTAAATCTAATATCTTCAACTACATACTTTCCCTAGAAAAAACCCATGTTCTGAATATATATATATATATATATATTTATACATTTTCTATTGATGTATTGTGCAGGTGCTTCTTGGAGACATGGGAACTGGAAAAACCAGTTTGGTGTTAAGATTTGTGAAGGGCCAGTTCTTTGATCATCAAGTAATAAATTAAAATGTCATTTGTTTAATAATAATTTAACAAACATATTCCTTTTTTTTTTCTTTATTATGAATTATAGTCATTGATTTACTTGTTGTTTGTATATATATGTTAGGAACCAACCATAGGAGCAGCTTTTTTCACCCAAATATTGTCGTTGACCGAAGCCACTGTGAAGTTTGATATATGGGACACAGCAGGACAAGAACGTTATCATAGCTTAGCTCCAATGTACTATCGTGGGGCAGCTGCAGCAGTAGTTGTTTATGACATTTCAAGCCAGGTAAAACCACCATTTCACATTTGGCTACATTGATAGATTCAATTTATCGAAAGATATGTTTATTTTGTTAATACTTTTTTGGCTTAAAGGATACGTTTGTTCGAGCCAAGAAATGGGTTGAAGAATTGCAAAGACAAGGTGAGGCTAACTACAACTTCAAAGCTTTTGAAATCTACTCACTTGATTTTCTTTCACTGTTCATTATAGTCAATACAAATTACTTTGTAGGAAACATAAATATGGTGATGGCATTGGTGGCAAACAAGTTTGACTTGGAGTCCAGTAGAGAGGTTGATAAAGAGGTATTTGAAGAGATTTAGAATTTTTTTTTAAAAAAAATTCTCTCTGCTCAAACATTAGAAAATTTTACAAAACTCTGAAGCTAATTGCTATAGGAGGGTGAAGAATTTGCTCAAGAAAATGGGATGTTTTATATGGAAACATCAGCAAAAACTGCTGAAAACATAAACGAACTCTTCTTTGAAATAGGTAACTTTTGACATTATTATCCATGTTATAAAATGCAAGCATTCTGAAATTTTGATCTGCAATATTTGGCTTTTTGTTACATTTCAAACACTTGGATGCCTATATTTTGTTATGCAGCAAAGAGACTTGCGAAAGCTTGCCCCTCAAAACCTACTCCGATGAGTCTAAACAATGAAGACCAAGGCAGAAGAAGATCATTTTGCTGCTTAGGATGATCCGAATCACTATTAAGTTTCTCTCTGGCTTTTTTTTTAACATGTAATTAAAATGCTTATTTTTTTTCCAAAATAATAATGGCACGTTTATTAGATCACAATCAATTGGAGTCAAAATAAATTATTGGATGAATAAATGAGAATAAAATATAAAAAGATAGCTCATCATTATTTGTATTTTGTTATTTACTCAAATTGATGAAAAAAAATTAGAATTATTTTATAGTAAATTAGAATTATTTACTCTAATTGGCATCTTTTAAATTTACTAATTTGCCTTTTATTTTATTTTATAATTTTTTTAAATTAAAAATAAATAAGAAAATGTTCACAATGTACATGAGTATATATTTTCTAAAATCAATAATACTATAATTATAAAACATATTTTCGGAAGGTGAAAATTGTTATTGGAAGAAAAAAGTTGCAATGATGATTGGAATGAAAACAATAGATTTTTTTATACAAATTTGGCAAATAAATACACAATGAAAATAATAAAGAAGAAAAGTAGATAATAAAAGAAGTAGAGTGAAAGAGTTAGATTAGGACATGAGATAAACTTACTTCTTAGAAAAAAAATTCTAAATACATAAAAGAAAATAAAAAGATAAGATAATCATGACATTAGAGAAATAAGATGAGAACCATTCATTTCTTTTCTCCTTTATTTGTGTGGATTCCACTAAATTCTTCCAAAATATGTGAAATGATTTCATTTCAACTCTAGTAAGCTTAAAAAAATCTCAGCTTAAGCTCGATATGAAACAGGCTATTGAAACAGACTACTTTGATGGAGTGATAAACCTCCATCCAAGGCCAGATTATTAATTACAAAGCACTTGAGCATAAATGATTAAACAAGAAATAGAGTGTGAATTGCCCATTTGGACAGCAAACGAAGACTAATGCGCTTATGAAGCAACCCAGATATATATATTTAACACAACTTACAATATGATTTTCAAGGTTTTGTCCCATAGAAAGAATTGCATGAGCTTTATAAGTAATATATCACATCCTTGGCCCAAAAATAGTGTAAAACACATTAATAAACTATGCTGGACGGAAAATTTTGAAAAGGTACTCGAAGTGACCACAATTGTATGAACAGACAAGGCCATTATTATGGGGAGCTCTCACTTCGATCAATGCCGAGGATGCGATATGGAACTCAAGTCCCTATACATTTCTGAACACGCAAGGGAAAAATTGAACAGTGCCCTGAAAAGCTCCGGCAAGCTCCTTTTGAGACTGACTATTGACTTTTCCCTCACCTGAAGGCAATGCCTCTGGTAGGCTTCTTGCTCCTCTTCCAGCCTCTTCTTCACTGACTCCACCAAGAACTGCTTTTCGGCAAGAATGGTATCTTCTGTCGTATCAGGCTCCCCTTCATCTGGTATTGTACGCTCTTTATGTTTGTGATACCAATCTTCCAATGACCGCTGTTTCCGGCTAAGCTCTTTACTGGTTTCTTCACATTTCTCTCTGAGTTTTATCTCGTCTTCTTGATGATGCATTATTGTGTCTATCACGGCAGCAAAGTTGAAAATAGCAGATTTCGCAAGCTCATCTGGAACTTTCTCC